>NC_057807.1:67181238-67223056 GCF_018294505.1 Triticum aestivum
CACGACACTCCCCCTGATTCCTCTCCCCCTCGCTCTGGACCCCCTCCTCCTCCTCTGCTCTCTCTCTCTCTCACGATCGACCACGAGCACCCGAGAGCACCGACGAGCTCCACCGCGGCCAATGTCCACCCCTCGCCTCGCCGATGCTTCCAGAAGAACCGCTGCGCCTTCCTCTTCGTCTCCACCAACTCACGTGACGCCGGGTGCACCGCAGCGTCGTCCCCGCCGCCTTCATCGCTGCATCTGTCCGGCGATCGCCGCGGTCGATTCGCCGCCTCCGACGCGTCCCCGAGACCACCGAGCTGCTCATCGACCTTGCTATGAGCCTCCGTGCAGAACCCCTCTCTTTCCCCTCGCGTTTGCGAGCTCTAGGCCATAGCTCCGTCGCGGCCGAACTCCGGCCGCCGCTGACCTCGTCACCGCCGTCACTGCAGCCGCTTGAGCTCGATTCGAAGCGTGTCACCGCACTCAGGAAGCCACCAGGAGCCTAACGCATATTCTAACTCGCCCTCCCGTGCACCACAGCGCCAACCCCACACTCACCCGAACTCCGGCGCCGCCTCGGGCTCCACTCCGGCGAACCCCGGCCACCCCCGCACCTCCGCTTGGTCTCCCTAGATGCACGCGGTCATGGGCTACCTCCTGGTGCTCTTCGCGCGTCCAACCGCAGCCCATAGCGCAACTCCGGCGAGCCTCCGCCGCGAGATGTAGTCGCCGGCGCCTAATCCGGCGACGCTGATGTGGCGTTGCCATTAGGGGCTAATCCCCCCAATTAGCACACTAACAGACACTGACAGCGGGCCCCGTAGCGGGTCAAAGCCCGAGTCAACGCGGGTTTAGTGTATGTCTCACTGACCAATGGACCCCACGGGTCAGGTTTGACCTGGGGCACCCAGTTGACTCCGCTGACGTCACAGTGACGTGGTGCTGACACCATAAATCATTTTCCGGATTTATTATTATTCAGGAAATTTCAGAAAATACCCCAAACTTCTAAAAATCATATAAAATCAACCGTAACTCCAAATCAAATAAATTATATATGAAAAATGATCAGAAAAATATGAAGAATCTATTTATGCCATGATCATGCATGATTGAACAAGTTAACCTCACTGAATAGGATGAATCATGATTAGGGTAATTTATGAACTAGTGTTTGGAGTTGGAGTTTAACCTTGTTTGAATTGCACTTCAATTAACTTGGCTTACTGCTGCATTAGGTCAATTCAGTTCCTTAGCATGATCATGCATCATATTGCTGCATTGCATTGATTGTGTTTCTTCCTTGTTTGCCGGTGCTTGCTCCCTCTCGATAGACGTGGTTCCGACGATGAGATCGATGACACCGATGAAGAACTATATTTGTCTTCAGAAGTGCCAGGCAAGCAAAACCCCCTTGTTCATTCCGATACAATCCTACTCTCTCGCCCTGCTCTCTTTTACTGCATTAGGACAACAATGAGTCATTTGTTACTTGCTGCGGTAGCTGAACCCCTTTATCCTCTGCATGACCTGTCATTGCCACAGTAAATAGATGAAAACCACTAGTATGAGTAGGAATTGTTTGAGCCCTGTTGTGCCTACTCATTCATGTTTGTTTGTCATGCCTGCTACTGCTTAGAGTTGAGTCAGGTCTGATTCATCGGGAATGAATCAGAGGTGTGTGAACATGTCCTACTGTGTGTAAGCTAAGTGTGTGAACACGATTTGGTAAAAGGTATCGGTGAGAGGCCATGTAGGAGTACATGGTGGGTTGTCTCATTGAAGCCGTCCTCAGGAACTGAGTGCTGTGTTTGTGATCCATGATTCAGCTACTACCACGCATTGGGCCCGAAACCAATGGACCCTCTCGGCTTCTTAATCACCCTTGTCCTCTGTCCAGGAGTTGCAAGTAGTTTCTGGTGTTTGTAGTATGCTGGAGGCCGTGGGCAGCGCTGACCGGAGGGGTGGGCTGTGATGCGGTAGGCATGTGGCATGGTGTACCGGGCGCCCGCTTGGTGTCTCGGGAACCCTGCTCACATCGTTTGGGGCTGTGAGCGAAACTCCGGCCGGATCTCCTCATGGATGGAACCTGAATAGGCGATAAACCTGGACTAGAGACTTGAGTGTTTAGGTAGGCTGTGGCCGACACCCACGTTGGGCTTCCGCTTGAAGGTTGCCGAGTACATGTCGTGTAAACGGCGGTAAGTGATGAGAGCGTGTGTGAAGAAGTACACCCCTGCAGGGTTAACATCATCTATTCGAATAGCCGTGTCCGCGGAAAAGGACTTCTGGGTTGCCTGTACAGTTCATAGACAAGTGAAAGTGGATACTTTAAAATGCGCAAGATAAGCGTGAGTGCTATGGATGGCATTCTCGTAGGGAGACGGGAGCGGATCCATAGTGGTGTATTGGTTGGTGAATATGTGGACTCGTGTGCGCCACCTCAAAACAGTTACTTGCAGTCATAGTTTAGGTTAGCCACCGAGTCAAAGCTGGCTTGCTGCAGTTAAACTCCACCATCCCCTTTGTTGATAATGGTGCATATGTAGTTAGTTCTGATGTAAGTCTTGCTGGGTACATTTGTATTCACATTGCTTAATTTATGTTTTTGCAGAGAGACTTCAGTCTCACTGATAGTTCCACGTGGACTTCGACGTTTAGCTTGTTACCTCAGCTACGATCTTGTGCCCTCGGCAGGATCTGGTAGATAGTCAGGCTTCTCAGCCTCTTTCATTTGTAGATGTCTGTACTCAGACATATTAGCTTCCGCTTGTGTTTTGATATGTATGCTCTGAATGTTGGGTCATGAGACCCCTGTTTGTAATATCTCGCTCCTCGGAGCCGATTGAATAAATACTTGAGTCGTAGAGTCATGTTGTGATGCCATGTTGTATTTGCACACATCGAGCATATTGTGTGTATGTTGTTGAAATGCTTGGTATGTGTGGGATCTGACTATCTAGTTGTTTATCTTTAGTAGCCTCTCTTACCGGGAAATGTCTCCTAGTGTTTCCAACGAGCCATGGTAGCTTGCTACTGCTCCGGAACACTTAGGCTGGCCGGCATGTGTCCTTCTTCGTTCCTGTGTCTGTCCCTTCGGGGAAATGTCATGCGATAAATACCGGAGTCCTGTTAGCCCGCTACAGCCCGGTTCACCGGAGTCCTGCTAGCCCAGTGCTACAGCCTGGATTCACCCGCTGATGACTGACACGTTCGATGCTGGGTCATGGATGCCTGTCCCTGTAAGTTTGTGCCACTTTGGGTTTACGACTAGCCATGTCAGCCCGGGCTCCTTATCATATGGATGCTAGCGACACTATCATATACGTGTGCCAAAAGGCGCAAACGGTCCCGGAAAAGGGTAAGGCGACACCCATGGGAATACCGTGCGTGAGGCCGCAAAGTGATATGAGGTGTTACATGCTAGATCGATGTGGCATTGAGTCGGGGTCCTGACAGTCTCCATGGGCATTCAACGCCTAGAGGTACGCGGGGATTCAAACCTCACGATATCCCAAATAAATGGAGACTTCGATGCCAAGGATCCGAAAATGGCAGCTTATCGCAACGCCGTACTAAAAATGTTAGCTCGACTTGAGGGGCTTGAATTTCACCATATAGCCCGGGATAACAACCAGGTAGCAGACATATTGGCACGCATTGGCGCAAAGCGCGATGCCGTCCCTCCCAATATCTTGCTAGAGAGGTTGTTCAAGCCATCCATACTATGGGAGGGGGAGTCCGGAAATAACAACCCGGACCCAACCGCACTGCCCGACACCAAACATTCTGACACAATTGGTGGTTCTGCCAACGAAGTGACATCCTCAGCCCACGTAATAATGGCAGTCATCGCCCCGTGGACGGAACCATTCCTAGCCTACCTAACCAGGCAGGAACTTCCCGACGACCAAAACGAGGCCCGCTGCATAATGCGGCGATCTAAAGCTTATAAGGTCCATGAGGGAGAGCTTTACAAGAAAAGCAAAACCGGAGTCCTTCAAAGGTGTATCTCCGAAGAGGAAGGGCGGAACCTTCTGGCTGAAATTCATGTCGGACTCGGCGGGCACCACGCCGCAGCCCGGGCCCTTGTAGGCAAGGCCTTCCGTTCTTGATTTTATTGGCCGACGGCCCGGGCAGATGCTCAGGACTTAGTCCAACGATGCGTCGGGTGCCAGCTCTTTGCTACAAAGCCACATGCCACCCACCGCCCTCAAAACTATACCCATAACATGGCCCTTCGCGGTCTGGGGGCTTGATATGGTTGGACCCCATAAAGGAAGAACCCACAAGCAAAAATACCTACTGGTCATGGTGGATAAATTCACCAAATGGATAGAGGCCAAACCTGTTAAGACGGCCGAATCCAGACCGGTCATAGACTTCATATCAGGGGTCATACACCGTTACGGCGTCCCCCATTGCATCATCACTGATAATGGCACGAACTTTACGGCCGACGAGGTTAAACTCTTGTGCAAAAACATGGGCATCAAGCTCAACTATGCTTCAGTCTATCACCCTCAAACTAACGGTCAAGTCGAGCGAGCAAATGGTCTAATCATGAGTGGCATCAAACCCAGATTAGTGCGGTCCCTCAAGGAATCGAACACGCACTGGGTAGAGGAGCTCGACTCTATACTCTGGAGGCTGTGGACCACTCCGAATCGCACCACCGGATTTACACCATTCTTTATGGTATACGGCGCAGAGGCAGTTCTGCCCTGTGACATAATTCATGACTCAACTCGCATGCGCATGTACGAAGAAAGAGAATCCGAGCTCGATTGGCAGGACAGTTTGGACGCATTGGAGGAGGAGCATGACGTGGCAAAAGCCCGTTCCGCATTCTATCAACAGCAAGCTCGAAGATATCAAAGCAGAGAAGTACGGGCCAAAACTTACAACATTGGCGAGTTAGTTCTACGCCTGCCGGACAAGAAAAAGGAAAAATTCAAGCGCAAATGGGAAGGTCCCTTTATCATTGACCAAGTCCTGACCGGTGGAGCGTACCGTCTGCGAGAGGCATCGTATAACCGACTCGAGCCGAACCCATGGAATGCAGCCCGTCTCCGAAGATTCTACGCCTAGCGCCGGATTCTGAGTTCGTCTCCTTACTCCGTCTATATTTTACATATTAGTTGTCTTCTGCTTCTCTCCTTCTCCCTCCTTTCCTATTACAGCCTTTGAAAGCTTGTTTGCGCATTGTTCACACACACTTGACGCGCTATCCGCGGTCATTATACCTGGGGGCTTATTTAACAGAAGCTTATTTATACGGGCTTCATGCCCAACACATGTGTCACACTTGCGCATGTACCTTTTATTCACCATTATATGCATCGATATGACTTAAGTTTTGGCCAAGCTGGGTTGCCTGGCTCCTGTGCTTACCCCTACGTTCCCGATTGTTTGGCTAGGCGGTAAAGGGAGCACCTCTGCGATTGTTACTGCCGGGTCAGCCGGATGTGTACCTCAGACTGGGTGAAGCCGAAAGCTAGCGTTCTTAAGGGAATATTCGGTCGGTGAACTAAAAGACGATTCCTTATTTATTTATTTATCTGCCCCCAGATGTTTTTCTGCTTTTTTTGTAGTCCGGACATGCACTTTAGGGCATGCCTCCCAGGGAAAGGAACCCCTAACGGAACTATTCTCCCTGGAAGATGTTTCTTACTAACCATGTAATATAACATAACTAGTTGGGCACTTGTCTGATAAAGCACTAATGACCCCTACGCCTGGTCTCCACGCATGCCCCGGTTCTTATATAACCGCGAGGGTATTCAGACACACTCCGGACTATTGGGTCCCGAGGTTGAAGCGAAAAGGTCCGCTATGACAAACGATCTACAATCCGGCTAGAAGGCATTTTACATGTCATCTTAAATTACATAGTCAACTTGACTGGGCATATTCCTCTTCAATGCCATCCAGCAAGCTGTCTAGTTTACAGTCCTGTTGGGAATACTTTGCGGCCAATTCTACTTGGCCGTACACTAAGCTCACAGGGATCTCCTTCCCATCAGGCCCCGCAGGTCCGACCTCGGCCATGTGGTTTGGGTCAGCCTTCGTGTACCACGTCTTCACCATGGCCCAGGCCTCCCTGGCGCCTTGATGGCAGGCCGATATCTTCCATAAGCGGAAGCGCTGCCGCGCTCCCTGAAGCCTCTCTGCAAGCTCTCCAAGGCCTTCGGGCAGGGAGACAGATGGCCACAATGCCTGGGCGACGCCTTTCATCACCTGCCGAACTCGTTCGTGCAGTTGCAAGAGCTCGGGAAGAAGGTCACCCGTAGAACCAGGCATTTCCTCTGCAGGACAGCCTGTGAGCATACCTACAGACATAACTATGTTAGTCGACTTCCTCGCCGAACTCTTTTTTCAAAGTTCGTTCAAGCACTTACTAAAAATGACGCGTCGAAGCCGCTGATTCTCCTTAACGGAGTCAGACAGCTGGGCACGAACATCCTTAGTTCCTCACCCAGCTGGGTGTTGGCATCTTGGAGATTATTTTTCTCTTGCCTCACCCTTGTAAGCACATTCTCGCCGGCCTTTAACTGGCGCATGAGCTGTTTCTTGTCCGGATCTATCCCGGCGCCATCTGCAATATTATTGCCAGACTTATACACACGCCGCACCTCACAAATTACTCATCTTTTGAAGCATATATAACCAGAGGGGGTCTCTTTGGCTTCCCCCACTGCGGCTAGTGCGGCCTCAAGTTGGGCTTTGCACTCCTCCAGCTCCTGGGACAGTTGGGTATTCTTTTCCGTAAGATCTTGCATAGTAAATGATCCTTAAATCACTTATTCTAACTATTTCAAGTCTCGAGGGCTACTGGCATATATAACTATCAAATTTTCTCACCCGTATGTCTTTTACATACTGCTCCATGGCTCTGGCTAGACCATTTTGAGCGGCACGGAGGTGCGCATCTCCCGAATTGAAAGCATCCAATGCCTCTAGGGAGAAACAAGCGTCACGAAGAACTGTCCGGCGACACGTGTGATTCATGGCACTCTCCACCTCGGAATTGGTGGCAGATAACTTGTCGGCATCCTCTGTCGGAGGAGCATCCTACGCATGCCTCGTGTTCGCCTCCGCTTCTGGACCTGGCTTTGGAGCCTGGCGAGCGGAGGATTGATTGGCAACCTCTCCGAATATAGTCCCGCAAGCGTTCTTCCTCTTGAAAAAGCACGAGCGTTAGTATACCTCCCGGGAATAAAACCTGGGAGCAAGATGACACGCCATACCATTGCACCGGCGTTTCAATCTGGACTGCACTTCTTTTCAGCCTGTTGGGCCTTGCTGTCCCTCGTTGACTGGCCATCGCAGGCTCGGCCTTCCGCCTCAAGGACTTCCCCTGCGAAACACCATTGGTATACGGTGATCAAAAACACGCACGGATGGGTCATTTTCAAAGTATTGGGACTTCGGTCTCAGTTACCTGCGAGGCGAGAACTATTCTGGGGTAATCGGTCGTAATGGCGACCAAGGCATTATCGATGCTTAGTTGGTGAAATACCCCATCGATCAGCTCCACCGATATGTCCGGATACTCTGGGGAGGTCGGATCGAGGAACCATTCCGGATCCTCGGGTTGTGGAGGCGAGCTGTTTATATCCTTTACGGCCCGGTGCAGTTCCTGCGCCGAAATCACAAAATGAGATACTTGACTATGGGAGTATGGATCGGATAGGCAAAATAAATGTCCGCTTACCCAGCTTGGAGGGTTGTACATAGAAAATCCGCCCTGTGGATTGACGCGGAGAAATTCCTCCTCTTCTCCCTTGTACAATGCGGACAAGATCTTCATCAGATCGACGACCGATCCCGGCCCCTTACGGTCGCAGCGGGTGGCATCATCCTCCCCGTTGAAATCCCACATAGGGTGGCCTCTATACTGGAGCGGCTGCACCCCCCGCATAATGCATGTGGCCATGACCCCGATCATGGTCAGTCCAGAATGAGCTAACAACCTTATTCGGCTCATCAGGTAAAGGACGTCCCTGTCATTTTCCTTCTGAGGGTTCCATGGACGCCAGCTTAGGCATTTCTTCAAAGGAGCGTTATTGAACTCAGGGAGGCCGATCCGAACAGGGTCCGGCAGGGGGACATCTTCTATATAAAACCATTCCGAAGGCCAGTCTTCGGACGCCTTCTTCGGGGTTCCGGATAGATATCCGGTCCCGGCGATGCGCCATAGTTCGGCTCCGCCCACTTGATATATTGACCCCTCTTGAGAATGGGGCACAAGGCAGAACAGCTTCTTCCACAGCGCAAAATGAGCCTCGATGCCCAAAAATAGCTTGCAAAGGGCCACGAAGCCCGCAATATGCAACATGGAGGCAGGCGTAAGGTTGTGCAACTGGAGGCCGTAGAACTCCAGGAGCCCCCGGAGAAATGGATGAATTGGAAATCCGAGCCCTCTTATCAAATAAGATACAAAGCATACCCGCTCTCCTTTGGAGGGCCTGGGGACGCTCTCCGCTTGTTTTCCACCCTTATTCGTGGCGAGTCCGGCTCGAACCGGAACCATGAAGGCTGGGGGAAGAAATCCCTTGGTTTGGAGCGTCACTAACTCGCTGTGCGGGATGGAGCATCTCTACCAATCTCCAGGCCGAGGGCTGGGAGGGCGAGAGGAGGAGCCGCGTCAACTGTCCATGATGGAATGGATTTCTGTCGGATACGCTCTGATGAATGCTCGCGAAGGGAGGATGGTGTGATTCGGATCTAGATCATCGTCTCTTTTATAGGCAGCTCATTTGCACAGCTAGGGGGGTAAATGTAAAAATACCCTGGCTTTTCGCATTCGTTCAACACGTGGAAGATGGCCATTATTGGGTGTGGAAGCCGAGGAGCGCAATATTTACAGGAAGCCGGACGCTATTCAACAGGTACACAGGATTTGGAGAAGAACCCGCCTTGCAATGCCGAAGACAATCTACGCACCGGACTCATCACCATTGAAGCCTGGTTCGGGGGCTACTAAGGGAGTCCCGGACTAGGGGGTGTCCGGATAGCCGAACTATCACCTTTGGCCGGACTCCTAGACTATGAAGATACAAGATTGAAGACTTCGTCCCGTGTCCAGATGGGACTTTCCTTGGCGTGGAAGGCAAGCTTGGCGATACGGATATGTAGATCTCCTACCATTGTAACCGACTCTGTGTAACCCTAACCCTTTTCGGTGCCTATATAAACCGGAGGGTTTTAGTCCATAGGACGAGCAACAATCATACCATAGGCTAGCTTCTAGGGTTTAGCCTCTCTGATCTCGTGGTAGATCTACTCTTGTACTACCCATATCATCAATATCAATCAAGTAGGAGTAGGGTTTTACCTCCATCGAGAGGGCCCGAACCTGGGTAAAAACATCGTGTCCCTTGTCTCCTGTTACCATCCGCCTAGACGCACAGTTCGGGACCCCCTACCCGAGATCCGCCGGTTTTGACACCGATAGTGTTTTTCAAGGCCTCCGAAGTACCTCCTCCCACATCCGTGGACCGCGGGCTTCATGCCCCGCGGCCTCCTAGTCAGGTGAGTTCTCAGACTACCACCGGATTCGTTTCTTCCCAATATATTCATGGGGGACTTTTAAGTAACTATGCATATTTGCTCAGGATTATGTGGAGACAACGGAGCAGATTGACTGTCCGACTCCGGTGCCAGAAGGCCCTGCTGATGCTCTCCTGACGGAGATGCTAGTCCCGACGCCCTACAAGGTGCCGGAGAAGAAGGCCGAAAAGAAGGCCCCGGGGATCCGAAAGGGTCTCCGGCGTAAGGTTGTGCCGGAAGCCTCATCCGAAGACGACGAGGCACACTCCTCCCACGAAGGGGAAGAAGAAGAAGAAGAAGACGCCCCATCCGGAAAGGATGAGGGGCCTGGGGAGGCAGACCAGGGGGCCGGAAGAGGCCCCCGGTGCAAGGCCATCATACCCACGTCGTCCGATGACGACGAGACAGATTCCTCCCACGGAGGCGGGAGGAAGCAAGAAGAAACTCTACCTCCCCGTATTGGGGAGGAGAAAAAGAGGAAAGCCGCCCCGGAGGGGGAGGCTGGGGCATCCAAGAAAGGAAAGGTGTCCCTTCCGGACTACTCCGCCACGGCCGCTCACAGCGAGGAGGGGTGGTTGCCCAGGGAGAAGCCCCTGGCGCGATCGTAAGTATCCGCACTCTATCATGACTTTACTTCACAGTTTTTGTTTTTATAATGCCGAACATATATGCAGTCCGGCCAGGGTTCATCCCGAGGTATCTTCTTCCGGGTCCCTGAGCGATTCCGAGATGAATTCGCTTCCGACGGCCACTACTCCTTAGCCCGCGGATGACACGGAGGTGTTGTCCCGAAGGCTCCCAGAGCGGGGGGAGGTGACTCTGGAGATGCCCCAAGGTGGGATTCCAGATGTCGGACACGCGGGGTTCAAGATCCCCGCGGATCATGTCGATGAGAGCCACAGTAGGCGGGGCTCTCAGCCGAACACTGTTCCGGAACCCTCAATGGTTCCGGACTCAGGTGGGCAGCCCCTCGTTGGGGAGGGCAAGCCGTCTGCATCTAGGACTTCCGTTGCACCCGAGGTGCCGGATTGTCTGCTAGAAGCGCTTCGTGGCGCTTCCGTGGATGAAGAGCATCGTACTCTTATGAGTGCGGTGATTCAGAAGGTTTCGTCCGCCAAGAACGGACTAACCGAAGCTTGCACAAGCCTCCTGACAGGCTTTGAGGTAAGTAATAAAAATGTGTGAAATTACCACCCGATAGGTAGTAGCCCCTGATACTCTGTTTGGTGTTCGGAAAGAAAAAACAAACGGAGGGTCAATTATAATCCGCAGGAGTCTAATAATAAATATTCATGTGAATAAGCAGGCTGTGCTGCTTGCCGCTGCTGCCCGCACAACCGAGGTTGCCGAACTAAAGCAGGGCCTGGAGCAGGAGCAGGGAGAGCTCGACCTCACGAAGAGGCAGCTCGAAGAGAACAAGGGTAAGTGATTCCCTGCTCTTATGTATTTAGGGATAGACAAAATTGGTTAGTCTAATGCCAAAGCATCGTGACTGTGTAACAGGGGCCACCGCCGAAGTGGGGTCCCTGAAGAAAGCGTTGTCCGAGGCCGAAGACAAGGTGGCCTTGGAATACAAGGAGCGCGAAAAGCAAAGTGCTAGAGTGGGTGAGGTGCAGCAAGAGCTCCGGGACCTCGGCAAGAAGTTCGAGTCCGTGGAGCATGATCTGAAGATGAAAGAGGCCGAGCTTGCGAAGGCCCTCGTGTGTATGAGAGACGGCAAGGCCAAAGCCGAGAAGGCACAGCAGGAAATCCAAGAGGCCAAAAAGATAATGGCGGGTAGGAAATTCTTTATGCAAAGCAAACATGTGGAGGAGGCGTTTCTTTTACTTACCCGAATTCGGAGCTGTCCAGGGGCATTCGCAGATCTACCACGCAGCGTATCAGATGCCGCGGAGTTCTACCGTGCCCAGGAGGGGAGCTCAACGGAGAAGTTGTTCTGGTCCCAGTATGCTGGGGCCGAACACCCAATGCCTCTGAGTGACCAACTGAAGCAGTTGGTCGAACTCCACAGGGCGGCCGAAGTGGCTATGAAAGATTTCATAGTCCGGATGTGGCCTGGTGAGCCCCTGCCCACTAGCTACTTCGGCCTGATCAAGCGGATGGGGAATGCCTGTCCGCGACTTGAAGTGATCAAGTGACCCGTTTGCATTGAGGGTGTCCGTCGGGCCTTTGCCCGCGCGAAGGTGCATTGGGGCAAGCTAGATGCGGAGAAGCTGGTGAAGGACGGGCCGCCGGAGGGCAAGGCGCATCGCCATCCTGAGATGTACTATGATGGCGTTATGAAGGGCGCTCATCTCGTGGCCGATGAATGTACCAAGGACAAGATCTCTGACTGAATGTACCTCTGCCGCTATTGTAATTTAAAGACGAAGTTACTTGTGCTATGTAGCACTGTTTGATTTAAAATATTACCTTCTGTGCAGCTGTTTATAAAATCCTGAAAGTAGGCCAGTCGTCGGCTTCCGCCCCCACGTAACTAGTACTGGGGTGTTCGTGGAAAACCCGGATACTCTTTATCCAAATTGTTGGTCCCTTAAGGAGGTGCCCGGCGTAGCGAACAAGGCAATCGGACTATGCGGCTTTATAACTTTCACTTAGCCATAGAAGTCTACAATTTTAAATTTCGGCGAAGCCCCTAGAATCCGGAAAGCCGAATTGGGGCGCTATATACGCCTAGATCGGACGAAGCCGATTTATCGCCTAAAGCGGAAAAATCTTTAAGGATTTTAGGACCTCTCAAACAGCGACCAGCTGTCGCCACATCATGCCGGTCAGTTTTTCGCTTTCTCTACTGAGGTGCTCGTCCGGAAGAACCGGGACACAATCGCAGTAGTTCTCCCTGCGTTACCTTAGCCGATATAACGGAACGTAAGGTACCAAAACAAGGGAGCCGGGCTAACCCAACTGTAGACCCAAGACATGATTCGGAGTTGATGCATATAGTGATATAAGTTCGGAGTGCCGCACTATTGAAAGTGTTCGGACTTGTCTTGTCGTATTATGGGGCGCTATAAGAAGCCCCTGGCAAACTGAACATACCAAGGTGTACGGATGCAATATCAAATAAACATTTGTGAGAAAAATGCTCAAATAAGAATAATAAGCTGACGCTGTATATGATCTCCCATTGATGAATAATACGTTTAAGTGATGTTTACAATGAATGCATTAAGCGGAGATAAATAGGACTATTTGACATGTCCTATCCAGGGGCAGGCCGCGTACAGATAGATAAAACAGGTATAACGATCATAAATAGATCCCACCTGGGTATTTCCTTCTGTGCATGAAGCCTATTGCCTCCTTGGTTTTCTCCCCTGTATAAGTCCGACAATCCGGCTCTTCTAAAGGGGATGCCCTAAAGCAATGTCCTGAAAAAATAAAAAGGGAGATTTATGAAGGTGTGCTGCGGTGATACCGCACTGTTGACTCAGTCATTGTTGCGCCTCCGCCTGTGCCCATGGTATTTTGAGTGCGTAATTGTGTGCGCGTGGAATGAATGCTGCTTTGATGGGGCTTGAGCGGAGGCCGGACTGCTAGTCGCGCTCTTGGCGTGCCTGATGATCCTATTGCGGGGTGCTCCGGTCTCGCTTGACGGTGCTCGAAGTTGTTGTCGCCGGGTTGGTTTGTCGGAGGAGGCCACATTGTACTTCTACCGCGAGGGCTGCGGTATGCTTTTCTGTTCGGAGAGAGCGGTCCATGTTTCCATTGATAGTTATGAACCCGCGCGGTCCTGGCATCTTGAGCTTGAGGTATGCGTAATGTGGTACTGGATTGAATCTAGCGAATGCGGTTCGTCCCAATAGTGCGTCATAACCACTACGGAAGGGGACGATATCGAAGATTAACTCTTCACTTCGGAAGTTATCCGGAGATCCGAAGACCACTTCCAATGTTATAGAGCCCGTACAACGGGCCTCTACCCCAGGAATTACACCTTTAAAGGTGGTTTTGGTGGGCTTAATCCTTGAAGGGTCAATGCCCATTTTGCGCACTGTGTCCTGATAAAGCAGGTTCACGCTGCTACCGCCATCCATGAGGACTCGCGTGAGGTGAAATCCGTCGATGATTGGGTCTAAGACCAATGCGACTGAGCCACCGCGACGGATGCTAGTAGGATGATCCCTACGATCAAAGGTGATCAGACAAGCTGACCATGGGTTGAACTTGGGGGTGATTGGCTCCATCGCATAGACGTCCCGTAGTGCCCACTTCCGTTCCCGCTTGGGGATGTGAGTGGCATAGATCATGCTGACCGTTTTCACCTAGGGGGGGGGGGAATTTCTTCTGTCCCCCCATGTTCGGATGCTGGGCTCCTCGTCATCGTCGCTGTGCAGCCCCTTGTCCTTGTTTTCGGCGTTTATTTTGCCGGCCTGTTTGAATACCCAGCAGTCTCTGTTGGTGTGGTTGGCTGGCTTGTCCGGGGTGCCATGAATTTGGCACGAGCTCTCCAGTATACGGTCCAGACTAGACGGTCCCTGATTATTTCTTTTGGACGGCTTCTTCCGCTGACCGGACTTGGATCCGCTGAATCTGGCGTTTACTGCCGTGTCTTCAGTGTTGTCGCCGTTGTTCCGTCACTTCTGTCTGTTGCATCGTGGCTTGCCGTTATTGTCGCGGACATTCGAAGTGCCGAAATGTGGCGTGGTGCCGCTGCGAGCAAACCAGCTGTCCTCGCCCGCGCAAAAGCGGGTCATTAGTGTTGTGAGAGCTGCCATGGACTTGGGTTTTTCTTGGCCGAGGTGTCAAGCAAGCCACTCATCACGGATATTATGCTTAAAAGCTGCCAGGGCTTCGGTGTCCGGACAGTCGACTATTTGGTTCTTTTTAGTTAGGAACCGAGTCCAGAATTTCTTGGCTGACTCTCTGGGCTATTAAGTAATGTGGCTCAGGTCATCAGCGTCCGGTGGCCGCACATATGTGCCCTGGAAGTCGTCGAAGAATGCGTCTTCCAGGTTTTCCCAACTGCCAATGGAATTTGCTAGCAGGCTGTTTAGCCAGTGTCGGGCTGGTCCTTTGAGCTTAAGGGGAAGATACTTGATGGCGTGTAGATCGTCTCCGCGGGCCATGTGAATGTGGAGAAGGAAATCTTTGATCCATATTGTGGGGTCTGTTGTGCCATCGTATGATTCGATGTTTATGGGTTTGAACCCTTCTGGGAATTCATGATCCATCACTTCGTCAGTGAAGCAGAGGGGGTGTGCGGCGCCTCTGTGCCGAGCTATGTGGCTACGCAGTTCGAATTGGTCTGTGTTGCTGTGTTTGGCCCGGTCGGACTTGTTGATGATGTATCAGGCGTGACGGTCATCGTTGCGCACTGGGGCGCGCCCCCGCGATCCGTAGATCGATCTTGGTTGTCCTGCTTTCTTTTCTAGAATATCTTGCAGGTCTTGCCTGTTGCCCCGGGCCGTAGTGTATTGGCGTGGGGGTGCGGGCTAGTATTCGGGCTGATATCCCGTTTTATCTCGGCCACGGGGTAGCCGGTCAGCCGTTTGGCGCTCGAGTCTGTATTCCTCGGCTGCCAGGACTTCAGTCCATCTATCTGTGAGCAGGCCTTGATCAGCCTGGAGTTGCTGCTGCTTCTTCTTTAGGCTCCTCGCAGTGCCAATAGCCGGCGCTTGAAGCGCTCCTGCTCCACGGGATCCTCAGGCACGCCGAACTCGTCGTCGCCGAGGCTAATCTCGTCCTCGGAGGGGGCATATAGTTGTCCTCCTCCGGGTATCCGTCAGTCGCCTGTTCGGCCTGCTCTGGGCTGACCTGCTCATCCTCCTGTTCGGCCTGCTCGAAGGCGGGCTAGTCAGGGTTGTATTCCTCTTCGGCACCATCCGGATTGCTTTCCTCTTCGGGGCCGGTATTGCTGTGGCGGAGCTTGGAGCGGCACCGACGACGCCCATGCTTTGCTTTTCTCTCTGAGGGGTTATCCTCCATTGCCTCGTCGCCATTTGTTTCCTTCGGAGTGTCCACCATGTATATATCGTATGAGGAGGTGGCCGTCCACCGCCCTGTAAGCGGTGGCTCCTGTTATTCTCCTGCATCGTCGTCCATACTGTTGATGTCTTCGGAGTCGAAGTCAAGTACGTCGGTTAAATCATCGACCGTGGCAATGAAGTGGGTGGTGGGTGGGCAGCAAATTCCTTCGTCACCTGCTTCCCACTCAAGCCGGACATAGTTCGGCCTAGAGCCTCCTGACAAAGAGAGAGACTTTAATGAGTTCAGCATGTCGCCAAAGGGCGAGTACTGGAAGATGTCCGCCGCGGTAAACTCCATTACCGGAGCCCAGCCTGGCTCGGCTGGCTCGAGGGTGTGTGGACCCGAACCAACAACCGGACACGAGTCCGGGGGCCCGGGGTTACAGGCTTCCACAGAGGTGAGACCTGTATTTGGCTCCACCGCCGATGAGTGTGCGGCTTGCGGGGCGGGGTCCACCCCTCCGTCCTTAGGCAATGCAACCTGGTCCGGATTTAGATCTGGGGCTACTGTAGGGGTGATATCCCGAGCATCGTTCGACAGCAGGTCTAATCCGTGCCCATCGTAACTGTTCGGTGCTCCTGGCGCAGGCCCAAATCTGTCGAAGACCAAGTCTCCGCGAATATCCGCCGTGTAGTTCAAGTTTCCGAACCTGGCCTGGTGGCCAGGGCCGTAGCTGTCGATCTGCTCCAGCTAGCCAAGCGAATTGGCCCGCAGTGCGAAGCCGCCGAACATGAAGATCTGTCCGGGGAGAAAACTCTCCCCCTGGACCGTGTTGTTGATGATTGAAGGCGCCATAAAGCCCTACAACGATGACACAGAGGAACTCTAAATGAAAGCACCAATGTCGGTGTCAAAACCGGCGGATCTCGGGTAGGGGGTCCCGATCTGTGTGTCTAGGCTGATGGTAACAGGAAGCGAGGGACACAATGTTTACCCAGGTTCGGGCCCTCTCGATGGAGGTAAAACCCTACTTCCTGCTTGATTAATATTGAAGATATGAGTAGTACAAGAGTACATCTACCACGAGATCGTAGAGGCTAAACCCTAAGAGCTAGCCTATGATGGTATGATTGTAATTGTGATCGGCCTTCTAAGGACCAACCTCTCCGGTTTATATAGACACCGGAGAGGGCTAGGGTTTACATGGAGTTGGTTACAAGGAAGGAAATATAACATCCGGATCGCCAAGCTTGCCTTCCACGCAAAGGAGAGTCCCATCCAGACACGGGCCGAAGTCTTGAGTCTTGTATCTCCATGCTTCAATAGTCTCGACGATGTACATAGTCCGGCTGTCCGGATACCCCCTAATCCATGACTCCCTCAATGACCCCGTGAGGTCCTGGCATCTTGAGCTTGAGGTATGCATAGTGTGGTACGGCATTGAATCGAGCGAATGCGGTTCGTCCAAGCAGTGCATGATAGCCACTACGGAAAGGGACGATGTCAAAGATTAACTCCTCGCTTCGGAAGTTATCCGGAGATCCGAAGACCACCTCCAGTGTTATGGAGCCCGTGCAATGGGCCTCTACCCCTGGAATTACACCTTTAAAGGTAGTTTTGGTGGGCTTGATCCTTGAAGGGTCGATGCCCATTTTACGCACTGTGTCCTGATACAGCAGGTTCAGGCTACTGCCGCCGTCCATAAGGACTCGTATGAGGTGAAATCCGTCAATGATTGGGTCTAGAAACAATGCGGCTGAACCGCCGTGACGGATGCTGGTAGGGTGATCCCTACGATCAAAGGTAATCGGACAGGCTGACCATGGGTTGAACTTTGGGGAGACTGGCTCCATCGCATAGACGTCCCTCAGTGCTCGCTTTCTCTCCCGTTTGGGAATGTGGGCAGCGTAGATCATGTTGACCGTTTTCACCTGGGGAGGAAATCTCTTCTGTCCCCCCGTGTTCGGACGCCGGGGCTCCTCATCATCGTTGTTGTGCGGCCCCTTGTCCTTGTTCTCGGCATTTATCTTAGCGGCCTGTTTGAACAGCCAGCAGTCTCTGTTAGTGTGGTTTGCTGGCTTATCCGGGGTGCCATGAATTTGGCACGAGCGATCGAGTATGCGGTCCAGACTGGATGGTCCCTGATTGTTTCTTTTGAACGACTTTTTCCGCTGACCGGATTTTGAGCCACTGAATCCGGCGTTGACTGCCGTGTCTTCAGTGTTGTCGCCATTATTCCGACGCTTATGTCTATTGCGCCGTGGCTTGCCGTTATTGTCGCGGACATCTGAAGTGCCGGAGTTTATTGGCGTGGTGCTACTGCGAGCCAACCAGTTATCCTCGCCCGCACAAAAGCGGGTCATGAGTGTCGTGAGGGCCGCCATGGATTTTGGTCTTTCCTGGCCGAGGTGTCGGGCGAGCCACTCGTCGCGGATATTATGCTTAAAGGCCGCCAGGGCTTTGGCGTCCCGACAGTCGACAATTTGGTTCTTTTTAGTTAGGAACCGAGTCCAGAATTTTCTAGCTGACTCTCCGGGCTGTTGGGAAATGTGGCTCAAGTCATCAGCATCCGGTGGTCGCACGTATGTGCCCTAGAAGTTGTCGAGGAAAGCGTCCTCCTGGTTTTCCCAACTGCCAATGGAATTTGCCGGCAGGCTATTTAGCCAGTGTCGGGCCGGTCCTTTGAGCTTAAGGGGAAAATACTTGATGGCGCGTAGATCGTCACTGCGGGCCATGTGAATGTGGAGAAGGAAATCTTCGATCCATACTGCGGGGTCTGTTGTGCCATTGTATGATTCAATGTTTACGGGTTTAAACCCTTCTGGGAATTCATGATCCATCACTTCGTTAGTGAAGCAGAAGGGGTGTGTGGCGCCCCTATGCCGGGCTATGTGGCTACGCAGTTCGAATGAGTCTGGTTGGCCGTGTTCGGCCCGGCCGGACTTGTTGATAGTGTATCCGGCATGACGATCATCGTCACATGTTGGGGTACGTCCGCGCGATTTGTAGATCGATCTTGGCTATCCTGCCTTGTTTTCCAATATGTCTCGCAGGTCCAGCCTATTGCCCCGGGCCGTAGTGTGTTGGTGTAAGGGTGCGGGCTTGTATTCGGGCTGATACACTGTTTTATCCCGGCAACGAGGTGGCCGGTCAGCTGTGTGGCGCTCGAGTCCATATTCCTCGGCTGCCAGGACTTCGGTCCATCTGTCTGTGAGCAGGTCTTGATCAGCTTGGTGCTGTTGTTGCTTCTTTTTCAGGCTCCTCGCAGTGGCCGTAAGCCGGCGCTTGAAGCGTTCCTGCTCTACGGGGTCCTCAGGCACGCCGAACTCGGCGTCGCCGAGGCTAATCTCGTCTTCAGAGGGGGGCATGTAGTTGTCCTCCTCCGGGTATCTGTCCGTCGCCTGTTCATCTGGGCTGAACTGCCCTTCTTCCTGTTTGGCCTGCTCGAAGGCAGGCTGATCGGGGTTGTATTCATCTTCGACACCATCCGAATTGTTTTCGTCTCCTGTGCCGGTATTGCTGTGGCGAGGCTTGGAGCAGCGCCGATGACGCCCATGCTTTGCTTTCTTCCTTGAGGGGTTATCCTCCATTGCCTCCTTGCCATTGGTTTCTTTCGGAGTGTCCATCATATATATATATATATATATATATCATATGAAGAGGTGGCTGTCCAGCGCCCCGTTGGCGGTGGTTCCTGTTCTTCTCCTGCATCGTCGTCCACACCGTCGATGTCTTCAGAGTCGAAGTCAAGCACGTCGGTCAAATCATCGATCGTGGCAATGAAGTGCGTGGTCGGTGGGCAACGAATTCCCTCGTCACCTGCTTCCCACTCGAGTCGGACATAGTTCGGCCAAGAGTCTCCTGACAAAGAGAGATACTTTAATGAGTTCAGCATGTCGCCAAAGGGTGAGTGCTGGAAAATATCCGCAGCTGTGAACTCCATTACCGGAGCCCAGCCAGAATTGGCGGGCTCGGGAGCGCGCGGTCTGGGACCTACAGCCGGACACAAGTCCAGGGGTCCGGAGACACAGGCTTCCCTCGGGATGAAGTCTGTGTTCGTCTCTACTGCCGATGAGTGTGCGGTCTTTGGGGCGGGGTCCATCCACCCGTCCTCAAACGATGCAATCTGCCCCGGATTTAGGTCCGGGGATCCTGCAGGAGCGATATCCCGAGTATTGTCTGACAGCAGGTCTAAGCCGTGCTCATTGTGACTGTTCGGCGCTCCTGGCGTAGGCCCGAATCCGTCGAAGATCAAGACTCCACGGACATCGGTCGTGAAGTTCAAGTTTCCGAACCTGACCTGATGGCCAGGGGCGTAGCTATCGATATGCTCCAGATGGCCGACCGAATTGGCCCGCAGTGCAAAGCTGCCGAACACGAAGCTCTGTCCGGGGAGAAAGGTCTCACCCTGGACCGCGTTGTTGTTGATGATTGAAGGAGCCATCGAGCCTTGCAGCGACAACACAGAGGAACTCCCAATGAAAGCACCAATGTCGGTGTCAAAACCGGCGGATCTCGGGTAGGGGGTCCCGATCTGTGCGTCTAAGGCTAATGGTAACAGGAGGCAAGGGACACAATGTTTTACCCAGGTTCGGGCCCTCTCGATGGAGGTAAAACCCTACT
The DNA here is from genome assembly GCF_018294505.1 of Triticum aestivum. Taxonomy (NCBI): domain Eukaryota; kingdom Viridiplantae; phylum Streptophyta; class Magnoliopsida; order Poales; family Poaceae; genus Triticum; species Triticum aestivum. Next base: position 67,201,312 of record NC_057807.1, read on the forward strand.
TCCTGCTTGATTGATCTTGACTATATGAGTTTTACAAGAATTGATCTACCACAAGATCATAGAGGCTAAACCCTAGAAAGTCTATGATGATTATGATTGTCCTGTCTCTAAGGAGTAAACCCTCAGGTTTATATAGACACCGGAGGGGGCTAGGGTTTTCACAGAGTCGGTTACAAAGAAGGAAATCTAATATCCGGATCACCAAGCTTGTCCTCCACCCAAAGGAGAGTCCCATCCGGACACGGGACGAAGTCTTGAGTCTTGTATCTTCATGGTCCATCAGTCCGGCCAAAGTATATAATCCGGCTGTCCGGATACCCCCTAATCCAAGACTCCCTCAGCCACCACGCGGCGCTCGAACGCGCGGGCGTAGTACATGGCCGTCTGGAGAACCGGGGGTCCCCGAAGCCCCACGTCAACGCGGATGTGATCCGGAAGTCCACCGACGAAGAGGTCGGCCCGCTGCTGCACCGTCACGCCCGACGCGTGGCATGCCAGGGCCTGGAAATGGTCGGAAAAGTCCTGAACCGTGGAGGTGAAGGGAAGGCGACCTAGCTCTGCCAGGCGGCTCCCGCGGATTGGTGGCCCAAAACAAAGGAGGCAGAGCTTGCAGAAGCGCTCCCAAGGGGGCATGCTGCCCTCGTCCTGCTCGAGGGTGTAGTACCAGGTCTGTGCAGCGCCGTGGAGGTGGTAAGAGGCAAGCCAGGTACGCTCTGAGGCGAGGGTGTGTTGCCCGTGGAAGAACTGCTCGCACTGGTTGAGCCAGTTGAGGGGGGTCCTCCGTGCCGTCATAAGTGGCGAAGTCCAGTTTGGCAAACCGCGGCGGTGTCTGAGTCGGAGCGCCATGGCCAACTGGCTCGGACGTGCGAAGCAGCGAGGATTGGGGCACCCGGTCAGCATGGCCGCGGCCCGAGTAGTGCCCCGTCGAGCCGGAGAGATCACCAAACTGCAGAGTGGGCACTGGCGATTCTCCAGCCGACATGTAGACGGGTGGCGGCAATGATCCGGTCAGCCAGGCCGGTATTGGGGACGGCGATGGCGGGAAGCGCACATGCTGGATCAAGACGCCTCCCTGCATGGGTGACCCGGGCCCCGTGCTGGGCGGTGGCGGGGCTGGCAGCTGCGGCGGCACGGACCCGGGTGGCGTGGACGGCGCAGCGAGGGCCGGGGCCGGCCACTTTGGCCATTGAGGCACGGCAGCGGGCGTCGGTGGGGTCGACAGCAGGGGCTACGGCTGCCCAGACCCGGGGGGCGCGGCCATTGTCGGGGCCGGTGATTGCGGCCAGTGGGGGCGATGGCGAGCGGCGGCTGACTGGGCCAGTGGTGGTGTAGAGGCCCGGTCGGCGCCGTGGTGGCCGCATACCAGGGAGGACGGCTGGCCTGGTCGCGACGGCCGGCAGCTGCCCTTATGGCCCGACCAGGTAGAGGTGGATGCCTTGGATGGCGGTGACGAGGCCATTAAGGACTCCGGTGATCTCCTTCGGGGAGTAGACGGCGGCATGCAGCACGGGGAGGGGCGGCAGCTGGCCGGTGGAGGCGATCGACGCGGTGGAAAGAGCTAGCTGCGCGGTGGAGAGCGGCACTGTGGAGAGAGCGGTAGCAATGGACAGCGGCTCTATGGGCAGCGATGGGGTGGGTGGTGGAGCAGACATGATCGGACCCAAGCTACCTGATACCAAATTGGTAGGAGCTAGGACCCTACCGGGTCTGGGGCGTAGGTTGTTGGGGAAGGAGGGGCTGGATGTGGCAAAGCTCGTGGTCGCCGGTGGCAAGGTGACTTCATGCGCGAGAGGGAGAGGCGGCGACGGCACAAGAGGAGGCTAGAGTTAGGTCTCCAGGCTCCCTAAGGGAAGCCGAGCAAATAATGATTGCTTCTCTCTTGATTAGATTGAAACGTCTCCTCTCCTTATATAGAGGGATTTTCTTGACTCCTAAGCAAATGACCCTAATAACGATAAGATAATTGGGCTAAGCCCCTAATAACGATAAGATAACTTGGGCCACAACCCACTGGGCTAAGCCCCTAATATGCCGGTCATAACATTGAACCTCTTGGATCTCAACGTTCCAGTCCTTGCCCCAGTGGAAGCCATGATTACTCCTTAGCTTGAGAACCAGCGTGCTATTAATGATGACTGGGTGGAGACTGATCCAATTCCTCGGGGAGATGCTCCTTTTTTGCAAGAATACTCTTGTTGCACATGGTCCTTATGATATGTTGCCAGAGCCTGACCATGGACACCAGACAGATATGTTGGAATTGACAGATGACATCACTCCTATGCCTAAGATGCCTGCTACAAACTCACAGGCCCCTAATAAGCAATCAGTGTCTGCCATACCACCCAAACCTCACCAAATGGTAGTCATATTGCTCATCAGGAGCTTTCCTATGCAAGACTGACGGACCAGAATCTTGTCCTAACCCAGTTAGGTCTGAAGGTAGTAGCATGGAGGCTCCCCCTGGTTTTTTCTTACCCATTTCAGATCAAATGTTATTGTCAATTCCATGATACTTCCAGAACAAGTTGAACCTCTTTCAAAACGGAGGTATCATCCTCCTCTGTTAGGTGATGATGCTGGTTTTCTCTCCAAGGAAGGCTTGGATCTATACAAGAAACACTTTGCTCCATCTGATGAGGCCATGACATCTATTAAGGTACATGCAGAATGGTTTAATTTCATCACTCTTGCTCTCTCAAGTCCTGATAATTTTGAGTGGTTCTCAACTGTGGACATATTTAATTGAAGGATCTAATTGGAAAAATTGTTTTCCTTTTGTTTTGCCTCCAACATGTCCCTCTGTTTGAACTATGTGTCTCATCAAGGGGCTACAGAACAGCAAGTTACATCTTCTCCAACAAACACCACCCCAGAGGCCACAAGTGAGGCTGTGCAGCAGGTGTTTACTCCTGCTACCACTTCACTTGTTCATGCTCACCGTAAAAGGAAAGAGAAAGCTCCTATGGTAGAATCTGAGGTAAGAAGAAGTTGTAGGCTGCAGCAACTTAATAAAGGATTTAAGTAACAGACTTGTTAGAACAGAAAAAAATTTCATGCACTACAAGCCCGCCTAATATTGCACCAAAAGTCACTAAAAACCTCTCTATATATTTTCGCATGGCAGCTGCTAAGGATTGCACAGAGGAAATGTTGCACTAGCCCAAAAAGAAGAAATATGGAAAGCCTGCTGACAAGGGAGCCCTCAAGAAGGATGCTAGCCTCAAGAAGGAGGCTGGGCCCGAGAACTAGATCTATTTTCATCTAGTTTTTAGTATTATCAGTGTGGTTCACTCAGACTATGTCCTTTTGTATGAACTCTGTTTTGCTGTGAGTTTGGCCAGTCTTAAATATGACACTCAGAACTTTGGTGATGGATTTTCATGATCTGTGGGTGATATTTATCTTCTTATGTATGCCCTGTGGAAAAACATGTTTGTCTCATGGTAAAACTGAGATGTCCACTTTTATGCTTACTGTAATGCTCACATGCTCCCCTCTTGGTATTACTTCTCTATCATATGGTATTGATCTGAAAAGTTGGTGGCTATTTTGCACTTACATTAACGGGGATAAAATACAAAATCACTTAACTTTCTACCAGTGCATCAAAACTCTAGTATGAGCATTATTTTTTCACATGAATAGAGACTAGAACATTCTCAATTGGAATATCAGAGGGATTAATGACACAACAAGTGGCTTGCATTAAGAAATAAAATCACAGAAGCCAATGCAGGTATTATTTGCTTGCAAGAAACAAAGAGAGAAATCTTTGACAACAGATAATCAAGAATTTTTGTCCTAGAAGAATCAAAAAGTTTGACTTTCTGCCCTCTATAGGTGCATCTGGGGGTCTTTTAACTGCTTGGAACGACTCTCTGTTTGAGGGAGAAACTCTATTTATTAATGATTTTCCCTGTCCATCAGATTCACATCCAGATTATCAAGAGATTCTTGGATATTAACAAACATTTATGGTCCCTGCCAAGGGGGATAGGAACTCTTTTCTTGAGTGGTTTAAATATATACAAATGCTTGATGACAGTAAATGGATCATCATGGGGGACTTTAATTATATCAGATACCCTCAAAACAGGAATGGAGAGGGAGGTAACTTTGGAGATATGTTGAAATTCAATGATACTATTAGTTCCCTGGCTCTTGTGGAGATCCCCTTGAAGGGATGATCCTTCACTTGGAGTAACATGCAGGTGGCACCTTTGTTGGAGAAACTAGATTGGGTTTTCACTTCTGAGGCATGGACAACACACTTCCCCAACACTCTTGTTTTCCCTCTTGCTAAACCTGTGTCAGACCATACTCCTTCTCCGGTTAAAATTGGCACACATATTCCAAAAGCAAGAATTTTTAATTTTGAGAAATTTTGGCTACAAATTCCATGTTTCAAGGAAATTGTTACAACAAGTTGGGATCAAGACCTACCCATCACAGATAGTGCTAAAAGAATCACTGCCAAATTCAAGAGGTTAAGAATTTTTTTGAAACAGTGGGCTAAATCTATTTCACATCTCTCCAACTCCATCAAAAACACAAACGCAGTGCTCTTGTTCTCTGACAGCATTGAAGAATTCAAACCATTGACTGATGCTGAATGGAATGGTAGGGATTTCCTAAAGAAACACCTGTTAAGCCTCCTTGATTTGCTAAAGATCTATAGGCAACATAGGTCCACAATAAGATGGGTCAAATTTGGAGAGGCCAATTCAAAATACTTTCGGGCCAAAGCTACTCTTAAATATAGAGTTAATCATATTGACAGTCTGAAGGATGATTCTGGTAATATTCACAGAGATCACAACTCCAAGGCAAATATCCTTCTCAATGCTTTTAAAGATAGGCTCAGCACCTCTGTTCCAACCTTCAATATGCCGAATTTGGATGGTATGATTAATAGATTCCCCAACTTATCTAGACTGGAATAACCTTTCTCCAAAGAAGAAATTGATGTTGTGGTTAAGGAACTTCCATCTGACAAAGTACCTGGAACAGATGGATTCAACACTGATTTTGCGAAATGTTGCTGGGACATTATTGCACATGACTTTTATGCTCTCATTGAGGATTTTTTTTTCATGGAAAAATCAGCCTACAAAGCATTAACTCCCGTTTTATCACTCTCATTCCTAAGCTTGATGCTCCAACAACACCAAATGATTTCAGGTCAATATCATTACTAAACTGTTCAATCAAAATCATCACCAAGCTGCTGGCAAACATGATGCAAAAGGTTATTCTAAATTTGGTCCATGAAATCAGTATGGCTTTATAAAAAATAGGTCCATTCAAGACTGTTTGGCCTGGGCATATGAGTACATAAATCAATGCAACTCTTCAGATAAGGAAATCATTGTGTTGAAATTGGATTTTCAAAAAACTTTTGATCTCATTGAACATGAAACCATCAAGAAGATTCTTATTGCTAGGGGTTTTGGTCCTAAGTGGCCAATGTGGATGGACATGATTTTCACCTTTGGTTACTCCTCTGTCCTCCTCAATGGTGTCCCAGGAAAACATTTTTTATGCAAAAGAGGGGTTAGGCAAGGAGACCCCTTATCTCCTTTGCTATTTGTGCTAGCAGCTGATCTGCTACAGTCAATTATGAATGAATCCATGCTCAACAACCTTATCTAGAAACCTTTAGAGAATAACCTTGCCCCGACTTCTCAGTGATTCAATATGCAGATGACACTGTCCTTCTAATGTGAGCATGCTTAGTTTAGTTGGAACAACTGAAAAATCTTCTGTTATATTTCTCTTTATACACAAGGCTAAGGATCAACTACGACAAGTCTACAATTGTATCAATCAACACCTTCCCTGCAAAAATGGAGATCTTGTCCAGCTCTTTGGGCTGTTGTATTGGTGCCTTCCCTTTCACATACTTGGGAATCCCTCTCAGTTTGGTCGGACCTAGAATGGAGGATTTTGTGCCTGTCATCAAAAGAATTGATAAAAGATTATATGGTTGGTCAACTATGCTATCATATGGAGACAACCTCACACTGATAAAGTCTTTTTCGCAAGCCTACACACTTTCTTCATGAGCACACTCATGTTGCCTGCTGGAATTGTGGAACAAATAAACAAATACCCGAGACATTGCTTTGGGAGGAAATATGGTATGGAAGACAGAGGTACAACACTTATTTCCTGGGATAAAGTGTGTGTACCAAAGGATCAAGGTGGCTTAGGGGTTCTTGACATTGCTACTCACAACAAATGCCTTCTCATGAAGTATCTGCACAAATTTCTCCATCATCATGATGTTGGGGAATGATGCATGGAAAAAAATCTACGCACATGCAAGATCTATCCATGGAGATGCATAGCTATGAGATGGGGAGAGCATCTTCATACCCTTGAAGATCACTAAGCGGAAGCGTTTATCAACGCAGTTGATGTAGTCGTACACCTTCATGATTTGTCCCAATCAAGTACCAAACGTATGGCACCTCCGCGTTTAGCACACGTTCAACTCGATGACGTCCTCGCCTTCTTGATCTAGCAAGAGAGGCGAAGTAGTAGATGAGTTCTGGTAGCACAACGGTGTGGTGATGGTGGTGGTGAAGAACAATCTCCGCAGGGCTTCGCCAAGCACAACGGAAACTAGACGGAGGATAAACTAGAGGGGACGGGGTTGCCGGCCCACATCTTGGTGAATCTTGATGTGTCCCGGGTGCTAGCCACATCCCTCTATTTATATGTTGAGCCCTGGGGTTGTTTCTTGGAGAAAGAGCCTCCTCAAAGTCGGTTTGGCACACAAGGCAAGATTCCTTATCGGACTCCAGGACCAGACGCCAGGGTCCTCGGCGTCTGGCTCCAGACGCTAGGGTACCTGGCGCCTAGCCTCCGGCCTCCGCAAAACTCCTTTCACACCTTCCTAAAGCCTCATGGGCTTTACCCCTTGGCCAAAATAAAGTCTTCAACATCCGAAACCCCTTCCGGTGAATTCCAGAACCCTTCCGAAGACCAAACACTATTATCCCATATAACAATCTTTACCTCCCGACTATTACGGAGCTCCTCGTCATGTTCGTGATCTCATTCAGAACTCCGAACAACATTCGGTCACCAACAAACATAACTCATATAATACTATATCGTCAACGAACATTAAGCATGTGGACCCTACTGGGTTCGAGAATGATGTAGACATGAACGAGATGCTTCTCCAGTCAATAACCAATAGCGGGACCTGGATGCCCATATTTGTTCCTATATATTGTACGAAGATCTTTATTGGTCAAACCTTTATGACAACATACATAGTTTGTTCGTCAGTATGTTACTTGCCCATGATTCGATCGTCGATATCTTGATACCTAGTTCAATCTTGTTACTGGAAAAGTCTCTTTACTCGTTCTGTAATACATCATCCTGTAACTAACTCCTTAGTCACTTTGCTTGCAAGCTTCTTTCGATGCAGTATTACCCAGAGGGCCCAGAGATACCTCTCTGTCACACGGAGTGAAAAATCCTAGTCTTGATCCATGCCAACCCAATAAACACCTTCAGAGATACTTGTAGGGCACCTTTATGATCACCCAGTTATGTTGTGACGTTTGATGGCACACAAGGCGTTCCTCCGGAGTGCGGGAGTTGCATGATCTCATGGTCGAAGAAACATGTATTTGACATTAAGAAAGCAGTAGCAATGAACTGAACGATCATATGCTATGCAAACGGTTGGGTCTTGTCCCTCACATCATTCTCCTAATGATGTGATCCCGTTATCAAATGACAACTCATGTCTATGGTTAGGAAACATTAACCATCTCTGATCAACAAGCTAGTCTAGTAGAGGCTTACTAGGGACACCGTATTTGTTTATGTATCCACACATGTATTTAAGTTTCCAGTCAATACAATTCTAGCATGAATAATAAACCTTTATCATGAATAAGGAAATATAATAATAACAACTTTATTATTGCCTCTAGGGCATATTTCCAACAGTCTCCCACTAGAGTCAATAATCTAGATTACATAGTAATGAATCTAATACCCATGAAGTCTTGGTGCTGATCATGGTTTGCTCGTGGAAGAGGTTTAGTCAATGGTCCGCTACATTCAGATCCATATGTACTTTAGAAATTACTATTTCTCCATCCTCGACATATTCGCAGATGGAGTTGAAGCGTCACTTGACGTGTTTGGTTCTCTTGTGAAACCTGGATTCCTTCGCTAAGGCAATTCCTCCAGTGTTATCACAAAAGATTGTCATTGGACCCGATGCACTGGGTGATACACCCAAATCGGATATGAGCTCCTTCATCCAAACTCCTTCATGTGTAGCTTCTAAAGTAGCTATGTACTCCGCTTCACATGTAGATCCCGCCATGATGCTTTGCTTGGATCTGCAGCAACTGACACCTCCACCATTCAATATAAACATGTATCCGGTTTCCGACTTAGAGTCATCCGGATTTGTGTCGAAGCTAGCATCAATGTAACCCTTTACGATGAGCTCTTTGTCACCTCCATAAATGAGAAACATATCCTTGGTCCTTTTCAGGTACTTCAAGATATTCTTGACCGTTGTCCGGTGATCTACTCCTGGATTACTTTGGTGCCTCCCTGCCAAACTTATGGCAAGGCACACATTAGGTCTGGTACACCTCATGGCATACATTATAGAACCTATGGCTGAGGCATAGGGAATGACTTTCATTCTCTCTCTATGTTCTGCCGCGGTCGGGCTTTGAGTCTTACTCAATTGCACACCTTGCAAAATAGGCAAGAACCCCTTCTTGGACTGATCCATTTTGAACTTCTTCTAAATCTTATCAAGGTATGTGCTTTGTGAAAGTCCTCTTAAGCGTCTTGATCTATCCCTATAGATCTTGATGCCTAATATATAAGCAGCTTCACCGAGGTCTTTCATTGAAAAATTATAATTCAAGTATCCTTTTATGCTATCCAGAAATTCTATATCATTTCCAATCAGCAATATGTCATCCACATATAATATTAGGAATGCTACAGAGCTCCCACTCACTTTCTTTTAAATACAGGCTTCACCATAATAAGTCTGTATAAAACCAAATGCTTTGATCACCTCATCAAAGCATTTATTCCAACTCCGAGATGCTTGCACCAGTCCATAGATGGATCGCTAGAGCTTGCACACTTTCTTAGCACCTTTAGGATTGACAAAACCTCCCGGTTGCATCATATTCAACTCTTCCTTAAGAAACTCGTTAAGGAATGCAGTTTTGACGTCCATTTGTCAGATTTCATAATCATAAAATACGGCAATTGCTAACATGATTCGGACATATTTAAGCATCGCTACGGGTGAGAAAATCTCATCGTAGTCAACCCCTTAAACTTGTCGAAAACCTTTTGCAACAAGTCGAGCTTTGTAGACAGTAATATTATCGTCAATGTCCATCTTCCTCTTAAAGATCCATTTATTCTCAATGGATTGCCGATCATCGGACAAGTCCACCAAAGTCCATAATTTGTTCTCATACATGGATCTTATCTCAGATTTCATGGACTCAAGCCACTCGGAATCTGGGCTTGTCATAGCTTCTTCAAAGTTCATAGGTTCACAGTTGTCCAACAACATGACTTCCAGGAAAGGATTACCGTACCACTCTGGTGTGGAATGTGTTCTGGTCGACCTACGAGGTCCCATATTAACTTGATCTGAAGTTTCATGATCATCATTATTTGCTTTCTCTCTGGTAGGTGTATCACGGGAACAGTTTTATCTGATGTACTACTTTCCAATTTGAGAGCAGGTACAACTACCTCAGCAAGTTCTACTTTCCTCCCACTCACTTCTTTCAAGAGAAACTCCTTCTCTAGAAAGGACCCATTTTTAGCAACAACTATTTTGCCTTCAGATCTGTGGTACAAGGTATACCCAATAGTTTCTTTCAGGTGTCCTATGAAGACGCACTTCTCCGCTTTGGGTTTGAGATTATCAGGCTGAAGCCTTTTGACATAAACATCGCATCCCCAAACTTAAGAAACGGCAGCTTAGGTTTCTTGCCAAACCATTGTTCATATGATGTCGTCTCGACGGTTTAGATGGCGCCCTATTTAACGTGAATGCGATTGTCTCTAATGCATAGCCCCAAAATGATAGTGGCGAATCGGTAAGTGAAAGTACGTTACGTCGACTAGAGGGGGTGAATAGGCAATTTTTAAGAAAACTTCACTGAGGAATTTCAAGTTGAGGAAATTCCTAAGCGAAGAACTACTTGCAGCGGAATAAGTACTCAGGTATAAGCAAAACAGAGTAACAACATAGTCATCATGATGAAATGAAAGACAAGCACTGAGTACAGAAAGCGTAAACACAGGATAAGCAGGATGAAGACAAACAGACTGAAGAATTAGGATTGAGGAAATAGAGAAAGTCTTCAGTCAATGTCTTCAAGCAGTAATGATCAGGTACATCAACACATAACTGAGGAAATGAAAGGGCTGAGGAAATAGAACCAGTTGGCTTGGTGAAGACAATGATTTGTTCGACCAGTTCCAACTGCTGTTACAGTTGTACGTCTGGTTGGAGCAGCTGAGTATTTAAACTCGAGGACACACAGTCCCGGACACACAGTCCTCACCATATTTTCCTTGAGCTAAGATCACGCAAATCTCGCCCAACAGTAGTGGTAAGTCTTCATAGGTGACTTCCAAACCTTCACAGACTAGATCACTCGGCAATCCACAATTCCTCTTGGATGTTTAGACCATGACGCCTAACCGTCTGGAGGATACACAGTCCTCAAAGGAAACAAGCATCGGTTTCACACAGGAACAATCTCTTCAGCGATGCTCAATCACTTTGTAGTTTCTAGGTTTGGGTTTGGGATTTGGGTTTTCCTCACTTGATGATTTTCGCTCAAAGTCCTCGGAGGATGGGACGCTCTCAATTGACAAGTGTTAGTTTCTCTCAGAGCAGCCAACCAACTAGTGGTTGTAGGGGGTGGCTATTTATAGCCTAGGAAGCAGCCCGACATGATAAGACATAAATGCCCTTCAATGATATGACTGTTAGGTGGTAGATATTTTGGAACGGCTAGCGCGCGGCTCAACAACGGTCGGATACTTTGAGGTTTGAATTCCTCAAGGCTATCATGTTCCTCACTGTGTAGGCAATCCGTACTGGCGAATTCCTAACTCCTCAGTCAGGACAAATTCCTCAGATACCAGAAGATCTTCGTCTCTATCACTGAAGAAATTGACTGAACTGAAATGAGATTTCCAATGGCTTCACTCGAAGGATTGGGTAGGTGTAGGATTTTGAGATGAGCCTCACATGAAAATCTGTTTCCTTAGTATTACCTTGACCCCCTTTAACAGTACATTGTTTCCTATGACTCAAGAAGAAGAAAATGAAACTACGAAAACAAAAGTCTTCACGCTTCAGATTCCTCGCATGATTATCAAAGTCTTCACGGTCACACCAACTTCTTCACTTTCAAAGTCTTCAGGAGAACCAAAGTCTTCAGCTGAAGACATTCATTTTTAGGGGTCGACTTTCACTGTAAATATCAAACTCCTCATTGACTTATAGAGCTTGTGTACACTCACAAACATATTAGTCCCATAACCTATAAGTCTTCAATACACCAAAATCACTAAGGGGCACTAGATGCACTTACAATCTCCCCCTTTTTGGTGATTGATGACAAATAGGTTAAGTTTTCAACGGGGATAAACATATGAATTGAAAGTACTCAAAATTGAGGAATTTGATTGCAAGATATAGAAGAACTCCCCCTGAAGTTGTGCACAGTGAGGTATTTGCTTTTGTAGCAATGCACACTTGAAGAGTAGTATCATGGAGATCTCCCCCTATATCTTGTAATTCATACACGCATTTAACATATAGAATGAAGAATTTGAAATGCATGATGAAATATGGTGACTGATGTAATTCAGCATGCGTGCATAGGATTAATGAGGAAATAGCATGCAGAAAAATAGAGCAAAATTATCAGGTCACCATCGGACTTAGGTTTACAACTCGATCAACAAAAGCTTCAGAAGAGCGAGAGTTGCAACTTAACAAAAAAATGCCCATATATATAGACCCGCTTGAAGACTAGCTCAAATTTCTCTCCCTTTGTCATCAAATGACCAAAAGAGACGAAAAGTGAGGACTAACGCCCCTGAAGAATTTCTTCACGAAGTCGATGGAGGAGCGCCAGCGTTGTTGGGGTCGTCGGTTGGAGTAGGGCCTGCCGCAGTGTCGTCCAGATCTTCATTTTCATCAGTGTCGTGGGACGACGAATATGAACTGGGCACCAAAGAAGGAACTTCGACCTTCTTGAATTTCTTCGATGGAGGCTTATCCCAGCCGAAATCCTGCTTGAAACCCATCTGCTTGAGATCCTGATCACCGTAGAGGTGAGTCAATATAGCCCAGGTGCGATTGAACATTTCGTTGAGGTAGTAGTGGTTCTTCTTCACTGAATTATAAGTGGCAGTCATATTGTGAAGAATTGAACCAAACTAGCATTTCACCCATTTGTGATTGCGATCCACCTTCTGATGAAGACTGAGGAGAAGTTCACGATCAGTCATCACCCTTGGAGCTATTGCCTGAGGACTTTGCTTTGAAGCATTTGCGGCAGAATCATGAGTAGCAGAATCATCATAGGTGGAGTATGAAGCAGCTTTGCAAAACTTTCCATCCAATGGACGAATGCCCTCATCAATGATAGCAGTGGCCTTGCCCTTCTCATCAGCTGAGGAAAATGTCTGTTTGAGGACTTCAATCGGAGGCAAGAAGCTGCCATGGTTGAGCTTATCAGCTTTGTAGTTGAGTGAAGACCTTGATCTGAGGAATCTCATTATCCATGGAGCGTAAGGCTTCGGCTCAAACGGGGACATAGCGACATTTGCCATAGTCCTCATGAAGAAATCATGATAATTCACGGGAATACCGTGCATGATGTTGAACAACAGATTCTCCATGATGCCAACGACTTCCTCATCATTTGAGTCGTGGCCCTTGATTGGACTCAAAGTCTTTGTTAGAATATGATAGATTGTCCTTGGCACACACTGCAATTTCTTCACGAGGAATTTGGTCCTTGATGCTTGTCCAGGCTTCAGCGGCTTCATCAGCACTTGCATAAAATGATCGGACAGCTCAGTTTTAGAATATATCAGACACGCACCTTCTGGGGAAGGACTGACTGGCATGGCACGAAGCAATTCAGCTGCTAGTGCCTTGTAATGAGTGTTTTCATTCATCCAGTCCAACACCCATGAATTCACATCTTCAGCATTTCCGGTGATGTGCAGCGTCGCGTAGAATTGAAGAATGAGTTCTTCATTCCAATCGCATATGTTAGTGCAGAAATTGAGCAGGCCAGCATCATGAATGGTAGCGAGGACTGGCACAAAGCAAGGCAGTGATTCCATATCCAAGTGAGGAATATGCTCATGATCAAAGACCTTGTCTTTGTTGAATAGCACTGAAGAATAGAAGTTTGCCTGGCTGGCAATCCAGAATCACTTTCTCCTCAGACGAGCTGAATCATATGGATTATATTCAGTGAAGAATACATGCTCATTGAAGAAGGCATCAGCCTTGAACTTTGGATTCTTGGAGAATGGATTCTTCGGTTGTGGCTGAGGAGTGTCGGTGATTTGAAGAATAACTTCTGGGACTTCAATTTCAGGAGCCGCGGGCTGAGGAATTTCAACTTCTGCTTCAGTAGCAGCCCGGGCCTCCATTTCTTCAGCAACATGTTCATCAGCACTAGTGGTTGGAATCTCTTCAGGAATGGAATGTGTGGCATGAATTTCTTCAGAACCCATGAGAACTTTAGTTGGAGCCGGGGATTGAGGAATTGCTGGATCGGTGTGAACAAAGGTGAGTTGGGGTGCTGACTCTCCCAGAAATCATCATTCAGCACGGGAGTGGCGCAACCAATGTCCACATCCTCATCCACTTCCATTTCTTCAACGCCGGCCTTTTCAGCAGTGAACTGAGGCATTGGCGATGATACCTAAGGGGTTGAGGTGAAATCTTCAACCTCAGTTTCTTAATCCATCTGCTCTGTGGAAGCAGCAGAAGGATCTTCTTCTGCAGATTCTTTGGGAATCTGATATTCTTTGCCATGAGGAACAAGTTCCTTGGATGGCATGATTGCGAGAGGAATAGCATCAATGGGATTCTCTAGTGAACTTGTCAAAATCTTCGCCTTCTTGGGGGCCGAAGATTTTGATGCAACTGATGCCTTCCTGTTCTTCAAAGCAGCACACTCTGCAGCTTTGGTTTTCTTCAGGCACAACTGATGTGGTGTTGGTGCAGGCGGAGTAGTGGCAGTGGGATCAATTTCTTCAGGCACAACTGATGTAGTTGGCCTGTCTTGAATAGTTTCTTCAGGCACAGCGACAGAGTCTTCAGCTGGCCTGACAATTTCTTCAGGCGCAACACTAGTGGTTGCCCTGGCAGTTTCTTCAGAGGCTGGAATTTTTTCAGCAGCCCTCGTGCTTGCAGTTTCATCAGCAGCCTGAAATTCATCAGCGGCGTTAGCAATTCCTTCACTGGCTTGAGCAGATGCTTCAGCCGGAGTGACTTCAATGCGCACAGGAGCAGCAGCACTTGAAGTGAATGTCTTCGTCAGCTTGATGAATCTGACCTTGGCGCCCTTCCAATCAGCCTTGTAGGCTTCAAAATATTCGCTGAGCTTCTTGATGTCAGCTTGCAATGCAATGAGCTGCTCAGGCGAAAGACTGAGGACATTGTCCTTTAAGTAGTGTTGCTTCTTGTACTACTCTTTCTTGAGTGACCTATCTTGTTCAAACTTCCATTTTTCTTCAGCGATGAACGCAGTCACAACGTGAATTTGTCCAGGAGTGAGGCCCAACTCTGGCATTGGAGCATTTGGATCCTTGTGCCATAGGTCGATGAAATCGAGCATTTTCTTCGGATCAATTAGAAGGAGCAAAACATTCCCTTAGGCTTTAGAGGTCCGCTGTTGTCTGTCCATGATGATATCAACTAATTCATCATCATCAGATTCATCATCAGAAGGTGTTTGAAAGACCACCTGCTTCTTGTGAGGACTTGGTCTAGCGCCTCGTCCAGCAGTGGCCTTGGTCTTCAGCAGAGTGGGACCGGTTGATGAAGGGTGAGCTGAAGAACTCGTTGAAGCTCCTGAGGCAATAGATATGCATGTGGTCCGTTGGCACGTGGCTAGATGCACGGGTGTTGAGGACTTTGCCGGAGGAGCTGAGGGTTTTGAAGCCCAAGGAATTTGTGCAGCTTGAGGAACTGGGGCAGCTTGAGGAATTTGCCTTGGTGGCACTGAGGAAATTGGCCGTGAGGGCATTGCAAAAGAACTTGGTGGTTTCTTTGCTGGCTTCTTAGGCATGGCCTTCTTACTTGAAGAAGCTTCAGCAGTGGCAGCGACAGCAGCGGAATCTTCATTGAATTTCTTCACTGCTTCTTTGGCCTGCTTGGCCAACTTTGCTTGCCGCCTGGCCCATTCATCACCATAATCCTCACGACATTTAAGGCTTGTTGGATCAGCTAGCTGGCCAGGTGCCAGAGGAGGTTTTGAGCACAGAGGATTGAGAGCGAATTTCTTCATGTACTTGGGAGTAACATATCTGTACTCCCTCCACACTCTAGCCCATCTCCTTTCGATCCTCTGAATGCGCACTTTACGCTCAGTCTACGTTTCCTTGCCATGTTTTGCCTCATCAGGCGTACAGTTCCGTGCATAGATATCCACAGGGATCTCAAAGGCAGTGTATACTTCAAGCTTCTTTCCTCCTTTTTGAGGACGTTTACCGTCGGCCATTTTCTTCATCTAAGGAATTTGCACAATTGAGTTCTCTGAAGAAGTATGCAGCTTTTCTTCGAGGAATGCTGCAAATGAGTTAAGTTGATGAGAACCTAGTGACACAGCAGCTGACATGAGTACCTATGAACAGAGTATAGGTGCGAAGAATTTGGAGAGGTCATATGCATTCTCAGAAGGTTTTGTAAAATTTGATGAAGTTTGAGGAAATTGACCCGATGTGTCTTGAAGAATTTCACTAAGCGTTCTTTGTCTTTGGTTCCAGAGTTGTGAGGATCGTGAGATTCACACAATTGAGGAATCATGAAGAAAAACGTCACTTAGAGAAACAGATCAAGAACTGAAGATTTGTGCTAGGTGTTTAGAGTGTGGAGATGGAAGAATAAACACCTTTTGATGATTTGATGAAAATCATCAATAGAATAAATGTGGTAAAAGTAACTCTTAATTACCCTTGACGAAGAACATGACGAACTAGAAGTGTAGATTTGGAAGTTCGTCGGCTCGAATCTTCCACGCCCTAACTTGGCGGAGGAAGACGTCTATGGCGGCGGCGGAGGGAAGATTTCCGCAGTCAGCGCGAGTACGACGCCGACGAGGTCGAGGTAGTGAAGCTCTTCCTCACCGGTGATGATGGAGTTAGCAGTGGTGCTAGGGTTTGAGAAGCTCGAGCGAGGGAGTGAGTTCGAGCGGATTAAAAGTGAAATGAGGAAGGGGAGGGGGTATTTATAGCGGAGATGAATAACTGTTCGCCCGAAGAATTTGGATGAACGTGCCCCTGACCCTTCTCATTCGCATGACATGTGTCACCCACGTATTGTGAAGTGGAGATCGTGTGAGATCGTGGGTGAAAAAAATGTTATACCATGGAATGCGTAGCGGTTGAGCGGCAAAAGCCGAAAATTTCAGATAAGAATATTTTAAAGTTTCATTCGCAATTTCTTCAGCTGACAAGGACACGGTGAAGTATTTGAACGAGTTTCAAATAGAACGCACATGAAGAATTTGTGAACAGATTGGGTTGAGTTTAGCATAGAGGGGGAAGGGTCCGATCACATTCACTTAGCAAAAAAAAGTCAACTTGAAGAATTAGCTATACGTGAATGTTGTAGAGGACATAAACTCATATATATATATATATATATATATATATATATATATATATATATAGTCAAATGAAGAACAACGACGGAAAGAGTGAAGATAATGCAAATTTGAAGAATTTGAAAAACTGAGGAATTTCAAAAATGAAGAAAAACTCAAATTTGAGATTTTCAACTTTGGTTGGTGGCGTAAACCACCGTATAAGAAAGCTGATTTCAGACACCGCGTACAATTCTCGTAGGGTTCTGAGAATCAATTTCTTCATTAATTTCTTCACACTTAGAGGGTTAGTCTTCATTGATTGAAGAAAAACGTTACTTCGTGTGTTGCACATCTAAGTCATCAAGTCAGCATAAGTGTTAGGATGTGTGTCATTTTCAAAGAACATTCGAAGATTCTAGGATATTTAGCTCACACCGTAACTTGCTAAATCTCTTCTCATCCAAGGGCTTAGTGAAGATATCGGCCAACTGGTCTTCAGTGCTTGCGTGGTCGATGGAGATGTCTCCTGTCGGTGTCAAAACCGGCGGATCTCGGGTAGGGGGTCCCGAACTGTGCGTCTAGGCGGATGGTAACAGGAGACGAGGGACACGGTGTTTTACCCAGGTTCGGGCCCTCTCGATGGAGGTAAAACCCTACGTCCTGCTTGATTAATATTGATGATATGGGTAGTACAAGAGTGGATCTACCACGAGATCAAGGAGGCTAAACCCTAGAAGCTAGCCTATGGTATGATTGTTGTAATGTATGTTGTGTCCTACGGACTAAAGCCCTCCGGTTTATATAGACACCGGAGGAGGCTAGGGTTACACAGAGTCGGTTACAATGGTAGGAGATCTACATATCCGTATCGCCAAGCTTTCCTTCCACGCCAAGGAAAGTCCCATCCGGACACAGGACGGAGTCTTCAATCTTGTATCTTCGTAGTCTTCGAGTCTGGCGGACGATGATAGTCCGGCTGTTCGGACACCCCCTAGTCCAGGACTCCCTCAGTAGCCCCTGAACCAGGCTTCAATGACGATAAGTTCGGCGCGCATAATGTTCGGCATTGCAAGGCGGGTTCCTCCCTTGAATAATCCAGAGAAGATTATGAACACTAGGATAGTGTCCGGCTCTGCAAAATAAATTCCACATTCCATCGTAGAGAGAATAAAATGTACACCAGTCCAATCTGCTGACATATTGTGCGGCGTGACATCACACCGCTACCAAGCCACTGTTGAATCGTTTTTTACTATACCACCTCAGCACGTTTAGCGAAGCGGTTCCCTTGGCACGTCTTGTCGAAGCAGAGATCGTGTTCCCCTTATTCCGGGATTCTCATCAATACGTGCGTGGGTAACCCAACCGTGCCCGTCGCCACGCCTCCTCCATCGAAGGTGAATCCCGAACGGTCACGGAGACGACCCTTGGTATTTTTCCCCTTTATAAGAGGACCAAGGACCGTTCCTTTTCTTCAATCTCGCATCGAATCTCCTCCTCGCTCCTAGTTCCAGCACCCAGAGCCCCAGATTCGAGCGCTTCGGAGTCTCAATCATGTCCGGCTCCGACCTCCAGGGCCGGTGGATGCCCTCCTCCGTCACGGAGGAGGACATATTGAAGTTACGTGAGGCCAAGTACCTGGCCTACGAGGTTTCGCACAGGTTGCCCGCCCAAGGGCAGGCCGTGCCCGCCCCCGAGCCCGGCGAATACGTCGTCTTCGTATCCCACCTCCGTCGGGGTTTAGGCTTCCCGATGGACCCCTTCGTGAGAGGGCTCATGTTCTACTATGGGCTGGATTTTCACAATTTGGCTCCAGAGTCCATCCTCCATATCTCCGCATTCATTATCGTCTGTGAAGCCTTCCTCCGCGTCACTCCCCACTTCGGCCTGTGGCTGAAGACCTTCAATGTGAAGCCGAAGATGATCGGGGGGCGTCAAGCGGAGTGCGGCGGGGCGGCCATAAGCAAAAAGGCCGATGCCCCGTGGCCCGAGGGTTCCTTCCAAGAGGAACTCGGACTGTGGTAGCAGGAGTGGTTCTATATCACCGCTCCGAAGGGCAGCAAGCAAAAGCCGCCGCCTTCATTCCGCCCAGGACCTCCACGCCAACTGATGTCGTGGGTCAACCAAGGGCTCAATTGGGGGCCGTCCGAAGACGTGCCCTCTGTCAGGACCCCGACTCGATGTCACATTGATCTAGCCTGTAACACCTCATATCACTTTGCGGCCTCACGCACGGTATCCCCACGGGTGTCGCCTTACCTTTGCCCGGGACCGTTTGTGCCTTTTGGCTCACGTATGTGATAGTGTCGCTAGCATCCATATGATAAGGAGCCCGGGCTGACATGACTAGTCGTAAACCCAAAGTGGCACAGACTTACAGGGACAGGCATCCATGACCCAGCTTCAAACGTGTCGGTCAACAGCAAGTGGGTCCGGGCTGTAGCACTGGGCTAGCAGGACTCCGGTAAACCGGGCTGTAGCGGGCTAACAGGACTCCGGTACTCAATGCGTGACATTTCCCCGAAGGGACAGACACAGGAACGAAGAAGGACACATGCCGGCCAGCCTAAGTGTTCCAGAGCAGTAGCAAGCTACCATGGCTCAGCGGTAACACTAGGAGACATTTCCCGGTAAGAGAGGCTACTAAAGATAAACAACTAGATAGTCAGATCCCACACATACCAAGCATTTCAATCATACACACAATATGCTCGATATGTGCAAATACAACGAAGCATCACAACATAACTCTACGACACAAGTACTTTATTTAAGGCTCAGGGAGCCATACATAACATACACAAAGGTATGGGTCTCACGACCCAGCATTCAAGTCATACAGTCATACAAACCAGCAGCGGAAGTAACTTGTCTGAGTTCAGACATCTAGTAAAATAAAAGAGGCTTGGAAAGCCTAGCTATACTACGTGGTCCTTCACAAGCTCAGGATCACCACCTGGGCCTTTAGCCTACTCGTTGATGTCAACGTCTACGTAGAACCCATCAGAAGGGGTTGCAGCGTCTTCTGTAAAAATGTAAATTATAGCAACATGAGTACAAAGGTACTCAGCAAGACTTACATCAGATCCTACATACATGCACATTATCAAGAAGGGTTGGTGGAGTTATTGCAGCAAGCCAGCTTTGACTCTTGGCTAGGCTAACCTACGAGACTCCAACTTGAAATGGTTTTGCGCACACGAGTCCATTACTCACCACTTCAATACACTACCGAGGATCCACCTCCGTCTCCCTACGGAAGAGCCATCCTCGGCACTCACACTTATCTTGAGGCTTTTAGTAGTTTCCATTTACTTGTCTATGAACTGTATAGGCAACCAAGTAGTCCTTTACCGCGGACGCGGCTATTCGAATAGATCATGTTAACCCTGCAGGGGTGTACTTCTTCATACACGCTCTCACCACTTACCGTCGTTTACACGACATGTACTCGGCAACCTTCAAGTGGAAGCCCAATGTGGGTGTCGGCCACGACCTACCTAATCACCTAAGTCTCCAGTCCAGGTTTATCGCCTATCCAGGTTCCATCCGCAGGGAGTCCGGCCGAGGTTTCCCATACGGCCCCGAACGATGTGAACAGGGTTCCCGAGATACCTAACGGGTATTCGGTACACCGTGCCACGTACCTACCGCATCACAGCCCACCCCTATGGTCAGCACTGTCCACGGCCTCCAGTAGGCTACAAACACCAGAAACTACCTGCAACTCCTGGACGGAGAACTAAGGTGAATAAGAAGCCGAGAGGGTCCATTGGTTTCGGGCCCAATGCATGGTAGTAGCTGATTCTTAAATCACACATACAGATCTCAGTGCTTAAGGTCGGCTTCAATGAAACAACCCACCATGTAGTCCTACATGGCCTCTCATCGATACCTTTACCAAATCGTGTTCACCACACCACTCTCATTACCGACATAATCATTTCACTCTAGCCCATCACCCAGATGAACCAGACCTGACACGACTCTAAGCATAGCAGGCATAGCAAGGTAGGAACAACACATACATATGGCTCAATCAACTCCTACACATGCTAGTGGGTTTCATCTAGTTACTGTGGCAATGACAGGTCATGCAGAGGAAATGGGTTCAACTACCGTAACACACAGTAGTTTGAAACGCGTTGTCTTAATGCAGTAAAAGAGAGCAGGAGCGAGAACATGGGATTGTATCGATATGATAAAATGGTTGGTTGCTTGCCTGATGGTTCGAGGCACTGATGCGGTTCTTCGTTAGGGTAATCACGATACTCCTCGGAGACAGAACCTGTCGCAAGGGACACCGATACACAACCATCACCAAACAATGTGCAACAATATGATGCATGCATGAAACATGGCAATATGAGTGTGTTGGGCTAATGCAACTAAAACCAGAAGGGTTTGAACCAATTTGAATCAAAGATTCAAATTTCAAACTCAAACATGGCCTTTTAAAGTGCTTTTCCTTGTTCTGCATTAAACATCAGGTTAACTTGTCTAGTCATGCATGAAAATAGTACAGATGGATAGATTGGATTTTTCTGATCATTTTTCATATATAATTTGTCTGATTTGGAGTTACAGAATAAAAGTTATGAATTTTTGAAGTTTAATTTATATTCTGGAATTTCCTATATTAGAATAATTCCAGAAAATCATTATTGCGTCAGCCTGACGTCAGTGTGACGTCAGCAGGTCAACGGAACACGTCAGGGTCAAACCTGACAGTGGGTCCCGCATGTCAGGGTGATTATTTTAATTAAAGTTTAATTAAAACTAAACCTATTTAATTAACAGGGCTGGGCCCCACCTGTCATTGACTCAGGGGAGTCAACCAGGGCCCACCC
>NC_057807.1:67223934-67233896 GCF_018294505.1 Triticum aestivum
GGGAGAGAGGGAGGCCGATTCACGGCGTTAGCCGGGCGAGGGAGGCGGCGAGGCGGCGAGCAGGTGCGTGGCACCCATGCGGTGCTCGCCGTCGAGCACCTGCCTGCCTGCCTGGCCGGCAAGCAGCTCGCTGGCGCGGTGCTGGGCTGGGCCGGCAGGTGGGCCGGTGCTGGGCGACAGGTAAGCCTTTCTATTTTCCTTCTGTTTTCTGTTTTTTAATACTTCTGCAACTTTGTTGAATTAAATAAAATACTTAGGCTACTCCTAAAATCACCAAACTACTCCTGGTCCATAGTTGGATTATTTCCAACATGAAACATTTTAGTTTGGAGATATTTGAGCATTTAAATATTTTATATAATTTTAAATGCCCAAATTCAAATATTTATGATTTAATTCAAAAACCCTAAGCTGGCCTAGAAAAATGTGCACCACTTTTGGCAGAGGTTCTGAACCAAGACAAAAATGATGGGCATTTTAGAAGGGCATTTCAGGTTCATTATAAATTATTTTTAGTAACCCTAGTTGGTTTCAGGGGGGACTGGGGGTTCTGTCATCCCCATTTCAGTTTTCTGATGAAAGAGTAAACATGATGCAACACTCTAATGCATAGCTAACTAGGATGTGACAACTCACCCCTACTCAAAAGAATCTCGTCCCGAGATTTGGGTTCCTCCGGGAAGAAGGCGGGATACTCGTGTCGAAGACGATCCTCCCTTTCCCAGGTTGCTTCATCCTCAGAATGGTGCGACCATTGTACTTTGAGAAACTTGATATTATGACGTCGAGTGGTACGCTCGGCCTGATCGAGGATACGAATGGGGTACTCTCGATATGTAAGATTATCTTGGAGGTCAAGCGTTTCGTGGTCCACTCCACGGATAGGATCCGAGAAACAACGCCTGAGTTGAGAAACGTGGAAGACATCATGGACTCTGGAGAGGTGCGGAGGTAGTTCCAATTGGTAGGCAACTTCTCCTCGCTTGGCGAGAATGCGAAAAGGTCCAATGTAACGAGGAGCCAATTTGCCTTTGATACCGAAACGATGGGTTCCCTTCAGAGGGGTAACCCGAAGGTAAGCCTTCTCGTCAACCTCGAAAGTCATAGCCTTATGTTTTCGGTCATATTGACTCTTTTGACGGGATTGGGCTGTTTTCAACTTTTCACGAACGATGCGAACTTGTTCTTCTGCTTCCTGAATCATATCCGGGCCAAAGAATTGTCTTTCCCCGGTTTCTGACCAGTTAAGGGGTGTTCGACATCGCCGTCCATAGAGAACTTCAAAAGGGGCTTTACCCAAGCTAGATTGATAGCTGTTGTTGTAAGCGAATTCGGCAAATGGAAGGCACTTCTCCCAATCCATTCCGAAAGAGATAACAGAGGCTCGAAGCATGTCTTCTAGAATTTCATTGACGCGTTCCACTTGACCACTCGACTGAGGGTGGAAAGCGGTGCTAAAGGAGAGACGGGTTCCCATAGCATTTTGGAAACTTTCCCAAAATCGAGAGGTGAAAATACTTCCTCGATCCGAGTTAATTTCCAAAGGGACACCATGGAGAGACACTATCCGGGAGATGTATAAGTCTGCCAGCTGACTAGCGGTTATACTCTCACGAACAGGTAGGAAATGGGCTACTTTGGAAAGACGATCGACAACGACGAAAATAGCATTATTCCCTCTCTTGGTCCTGGGAAAACCGGTAATGAAATCCATACCAATTTTATCCCATTTCCATTCAGGAATAGCTAAGGGTTGAAGGGTGCCAGCAGGCCGTTGATGCTCTGCTTTTACACGACGACAAACGTCGCAATTAGCAATATACTGAGCAATTTCTCTCTTCATCCTAGTCCACCAGAACCTCTGGCGTAGGTCCTGATACATCTTAGTACTACCGGGATGAATGCTGAGAGGAGATTCATGAGCTTCCTTAAGGATCAAACGCCTCAGGTTTCGCACTTTGGGAACCACTAGTCGATTCCTGAAGTATACGACCCCTTGATCATTAATGGAGAAACAATTCGCAATTCCTTTCTTGATGTTTCTCTTGATGCGGGAGATTCCCAGATCTACCTTCTGTGCTTTGATGATCTGGTCCGTAAGGGTAGGTTTTGCCACCAAGGTGGAAAGAAAACCTTGAGGAACAATGTGAAGGTTAAGCTTCCGAAATTCCTCATGGAGAAGCGGTTGACTTTGTTGTAACATTAGGTTGTTACAATAAGATTTACGACTTAGCGCATCAGCCATGACGTTGGCTTTCCCTGGGGTGTAGGTTATTCCTAAGTCGAAGTCTGTGATCAACTCCACCCAACGTCTTTGTCTGAGATTCAAATCCGGTTGGGTGAAAATGTACTTCAGACTTTGGTGATCAGTGAATATTTCGCAACGGTTACCGAGGAGGTAATGTCGCCAGGTCTTGAGTGCATAGACTACGGCTGCTAGCTCTAGATCATGGGTAGGATAATTCTCCTCATGTGGGTGCAATTGCCGTGAAGCGTAGGCAATTACGTGTCGATCTTGCATGAGAATGCAACCTAGTCCTTGTCGCGAGGCGTCGCAGTAGATAACAAAGTCCTTGGAGAAGTCTGGCGGTACCAGTACGGGAGCAGAAGTCAGGCGTCTTTTCAGTTCCTGAAAGCTGTGCTCACATTGTGGAGGCCATTCGAACTTCTTATCTTTCTTGAGGAGTTCGGTTAGAGGTTTGGCAACTTTGGAGAAGTTCTCGACAAAGCGACGGCAATAGCTCGCTAAGCCCAGAAAACTCCGAACTTGGTTGACCGATTCAGGTGGAGTCCAATTAAGGACAGCTTGAACTCGCTCAGGGTTAACAGCAATACCTTTACCAGATATTACATGACCCAGATAGGTCACTTCTGACAACCAAAATTCACATTTGGAAAACTTGGCATAAAGGCGATGCTCTCGAAGTTTCTGCAACACTAGCCTTAGATGTTCGGCATGTTCTTCCTCGTTCTTAGAGTAGATGAGTATATCATCGAGATAAACTACGACGAATTTATCTAGATACTCCATGAAGATTGAGTTCATTAACCGAGAAAAGGTGGCTGGAGCGTTGGTTAATCCGAAGGACATGACGGTGTACTCGTATTGCCCATAACGAGTAACAAAGGCCGTTTTAGGGATGTCCCCATTTCTAATTTTGATTTGATGGTAGCCCAACCTCAAATCCATCTTGGAGAAGACTGAGGATCCAGCGAGCTGATCATACAGATCGTTGATCCTGGGGAGCGGATATTTGTTCTTGATTGTGACCAAATTGACAGGTCGGTAATCTACAACCATCCGGTCCGTACCATCCTTCTTCTTGACGAATAGGACGGGGCAAGCCCATGGAGATGAACTAGGTCGGATGAAACCCTTTTTCAAGGACTCATCGAGTTGTTTCTTAAGCTCGGCTAGTTCTAGTGGTGCCATCTTATAGGGTCTTCTAGCAATCGGAACGGTTCCTGGAATGAGGTCTATTACGAACTCAACATCCCTGTCAGGTGGAACACCTGGCAATTCCTCTGGAAAGACATCCGGGAAGTCACGGACTACCGGAACGTCCTCAAGGTCTGGCAAAGGGCTGGCGTTAAGAGAATATAACTGTCGCTTGGCTATTCGGGTCAAGACATTGACTATCTTCCCCGAAGGATGGGTGAGTTGAACAGTCCTAGAGAAGCAATCAGTTTTGGCTTGATGAGCTGACATCCAGTCCATACCCAAAATGATATTAATATCTGAAGATTTAAGGGCTATCAAAGAAGCGAGGAAAACTAGTCTGTCGACTTGGATTTCATTTCCATGGCTTACTCTAGAAGTTTGCCATTTGGATCCCGGAGTTTGAATTACCATAGAGATTGGCATGTCACAGAATGCGATGTTATGCAAACGAGCATAATTTTCGGATATAAAAGAATGAGAGGCTCCTGTATCGAAAAGAACAGATGCCGGGTGGCAATTAACAAGAAGCGTACCAAGAACGACGTTGGGATCCTCTTGAGCTTCCTCGGCTGAGATACAGTTGACATGGCCACGTAAGGCGGTGGCCGGCTTGGCGTGGAACACTTTCCCTGTCGGCTTGCCACGGCCAACAGCTTTAGCAGACTGGTTGGGGTTGGTCTGGGGACACTCACGCATATAGTGGCCAGATTCCCCACACTTGAAACAAGTCACGGAACTGGTACGTGGAGGAGCATTGTTGGTTGGACCCCCATAGGGCTTGGCTGGAGCAGACTGTTGAACAGGGCGAGGCGCCTGGAAAGATGGCCTCGGTGTGAACCTGGGTGGCAGGGCGGTGTTGGGCACCCACACGCGGCGCTTCTGAGGACCAGCACCGGATGAGGAACCCATGTCACGGCCATGCTTGCGTGTTGCGTCATAATCAGTCTGACCAGTTTCAGCACTGATGGCCTTGTTAACAAGTTTCTGAAAAGATGTGCACTCATGCAGACGGAGGTCGCGGCGAAGCTCAGGACTAAGTCCCTTACGGAAGCTTGCTTGCTTCTTAGCATCAGTAGAAACTTCCTCAGTTGCATATCGTGCGAGGTTACCAAACTCCCTGCTGTAAGCATCCACAGAGAGTCGGCCTTGGGTGAAATTGCAAAATTCCTCACGTTTACGGTCCATGAGACCCTCCGGAATGTGATGTTCACGCAAAGCCTCACTGAATTCAGACCAAGTAGTGACATGGCCCGCTGGGCGCATAGCTCCATAATTCTCCCACCATAGACTGGCGGGGCCTTCAAGATGATATGCAGCAAAGGTGACCTTGTCAGCCTCCGCTACCAGCGCGGAACGCAGTTTATGAGAAATACTGCGAAGCCAATCATCAGCGTCGAGAGGCTCGACGGAGTGGTGGAACGTGGGTGGATGCAATTTGATAAAATCACTGAGTGACACCACGTTAGTCCTCTGATGGTGTGCTGTGTTCTGTTCAATACGCTCCAACAAACGGTTGGTCTCCCGCTTGTTTCTCTCAGCTTCCATCATAACCTCGGCTAGGGAAGGAGGATGAGGCAGATTTGCATCCCTGACTTCACTGCCTTCGGCCTGCTCTTGAGGAGCAGGGTTAGTGCGCGTGTTGACCATCCTAGGTAAACAAGACAATGATTTAGTCAGAATGATAAAATTCCGACATAGGATACAAAATGTAAGGAATAACTCGAAATGCAAGATGATCATCCGTATGACATGGTAGATACAGAAACTGCTTCTTTATTCCATCGTCATACACACCATACAGGGTTTAGTACAAGACCAAACAAAGTACTATTACGGTGAAAAGAGGATTACATCTCATCGGAGGCATCCCAAGCTCCTATACATTATTTTTCTACACCTCCGGAAGGAGTACAAACTAGATCATATCCCACGAGTCACGCGGGACGATAGACGACACAGATAGTGCTAACTAGTGATACTACCACTAACTCAGACCGATCCGTAGTAGTCCTCGTAGAAGTCACCTCCATAGCCTGGAAGCTCTACATGATCATCCGGAAACAGACGATCTCGCGGAGCTTGTGGACCATAGGGACTAGGGTGAGGTCTTGGACCAACAGACGGTGGCCTGCGGGAACCGCGAGGTGGGGTGATGCCTCCTACATCACGCCAACCCATCACGTCTGGCAGAGCAGATCTCACAGGATAGAGATCGCGCATATCCGAATATCCAGCTTGCACCGCCGGTGCAAACCGAGTCAATGTGGCCCAATGGTCAGCACGGTATTAAAGAGCTCTAACCTCAAGGCCCGATTTTCACGGTCCTTATCCTCGAGCATCTCAGCAGTAGTGCGAGTCCGTGAATCCTCCTGAGTGGGGTCAGCATAGATAGCCTGGAGATACCCTTGTGCTCCCGGAAGTGATCCTGGCATATACCGGAAATCAGAGTCCCGAAATAGACCAGATCTGACTCGCATGATGGTCATCATAGAGTAGGCGGCGTCCTGCACAGCCATCTCAATAGTAACCCCGAGTCCATAGGAGCAGTGAAGGGGCTCGGTGGACCCAGGATAAGATGGAAATATCCTGACAGTGCAGAGATACTGGCTTTGATTAAAGTCTCGGAATTGCTCTTCGACCGTGTACTCAGGATACCAACGGTATCCAGCCTCAGTCATTACCCTGACCAACATGGCAGTATGGCCGGGTACATCTAGGCATCGAGTCAGGCGAACCACTTGATTAAGGTCGCGAGTGGCCATCTGAAAGTACAATCATAATGCAAAGGCATTAGAATTTCTAGCAAAATTTCGGCAGCATAACAGTTGTAAATGCTCAAGAAGGATTTTGAGACATTTGACAAAGGATTACATACACACTCAACATCATCATATCAAGTTCCGAATCCATCCTAGCAACATGACGTGGTAGTAGAACTGAACTAGGCTTGTATTCATCAAACTTATAAGGTACTACTGATTAGTAACACGTGATCCTGATAGAGAGAATAGATCCTAATTCCTTAACCCCCGGTGGAAGAATAGACTGACTCAGATCAGAATGTCATAAGATAAAGGAGTAAAAAGAGCCTTACGTTCCAACCCACAAACAATTCCCCTACATATAACTAAAGAATTTCTAGACTCAACATCGACCAGTTTGGCTTGGAGAACCTACAGGCAGTCCGGCTCTGATGCCAACGCTGTCAGGACCCCGACTCGATGTCACATTGATCTAGCCTGTAACACCTCATATCACTTTGCGGCCTCACGCACGGTATCCCCACGGGTGTGGCCTTACCTTTGCCCGGGACCGTTTGCGCCTTTTGGCTCACGTATATGATAGTGTCGCTAGCATCCATATGATAAGGAGCCCGGGCTGACATGACTAGTCGTAAACCCAAAGTGGCACAGACTTACAGGGACAGGCATCCATGACCCAGCTTCGAACGTGTGGGTCAACAGCAAGTGGGTCCGGGCTGTAGCATTGGGCTAGCAGGACTCCGGTAAACCGGGCTGTAGCGGGCTAACAGGACTCCGGTACTCAATGCGTGACATTTCCCCGAAGGGACAGACATAGGAACGAAGAAGGACACATGCCGGCCAGCCTAAGTGTTCCAGAGCAGTAGCAAGCTACCATGGCTCAGCGGTAACACTAGGAGACATTTCCCGGTAAGAGAGGCTACTAAAGATAAACAACTAGATAGTCAGATCCCACACATACCAAGCATTTCAATCATACACACAATATGCTCGATATGTGCAAATACAACGAAGCATCACAACATAACTCTATGACACAAGTACTTTATTTAAGGCTCAGGGAGCCATACATAACATACACAAAGGTACGGGTCTCACGACCCAGCATTCAAGTCATACATTCATACAAACTAGCAGCGGAAGTAACTTGTCTGAGTTCAGACATCTAGTAAAATAAAAGAGGCTTGGAAAGCCTAGCTATACTACGTGGTCCTTCACAAGCTCAGGATCACCACCTGGGCCTTTAGCCTACTCGTTGATGTCAACGTCTACGTAGAACCCATCAGAAGGGGTTGCAGCGTCTTCTGTAAAAATGTAAATTATAGCAACATGAGTACAAAGGTACTCAGCAAGACTTACATCAGATCCTACATACATGCACATTATCAAGAAGGGTTGGTGGAGTTATTGCAGCAAGCCAGCTTTGACTCTTGGCTAGGCTAACCTACGAGACTCCAACTTGAAATGGTTTTGCGCACACGAGTCCATTACTCACCACTTCAATACACTACCGAGGATCCACCTCCGTCTCCCTACGGAAGAGCCATCCTCGGCACTCACACTTATCTTGAGGCTTTTAGTAGTTTCCATTTACTTGTCTATGAACTGTATAGGCAACCAAGTAGTCCTTTACCGCGGACGCGGCTATTCGAATAGATCATGTTAACCCTGCAGGGGTGTACTTCTTCATACACGCTCTCACCACTTACCATCGTTTACACGACATGTACTCGGCAACCTTCAAGTGGAAGCCCAACGTGGGTGTCGGCCACGACCTACCTAATCACCTAAGTCTCCAGTCCAGGTTTATCGCCTATCCAGGTTCCATCCGCAGGGAGTCCGGCCGAGGTTTCCCATACGGCCCCGAACGATGTGAACAGGGTTCCCGAGATACCTAACGGGTATTCGGTACACCGTGCCACGTACCTACCGCATCACAGCCCACCCCTACGGTCAGCGCTGTCCACGGCCTCCAGTAGGCTACAAACACCAGAAACTACCTGCAACTCCTGGACGGAGAACTAAGGTGAATAAGAAGCCGAGAGGGTCCATTGGTTTCGGGCCCAATGCATGGTAGTAGCTGATTCTTAAATCACACATACAGATCTCAGTGCTTAAGGTCGGCTTCAATGAAACAACCCACCATGTAGTCCTACATGGCCTCTCATCGATACCTTTACCAAATCGTGTTCACCACACCACTCTCATTACCGACATAATCATTTCACTCTAGCCCATCACCCAGATGAACCAGACCTGACACGACTCTAAGCATAGCAGGCATAGCAAGGTAGGAACAACACATACATATGGCTCAATCAACTCCTACACATGCTAGTGGGTTTCATCTAGTTACTGTGGCAATGACAGGTCATGCAGAGGAAATGGGTTCAACTACCGTAACACACAGCAGTTTGAAACGCGTTGTCTTAATGCAGTAAAAGAGAGCAGGAGCGAGAACATGGGATTGTATCGATATGATAAAATGGTTGGTTGCTTGCCTGATGGTTCGAGGCACTGATGCGGTTCTTCGTTAGGGTAATCACGATACTCCTCGGAGACAGAACCTGTCGCAAGGGACACCGATACACAACCATCACCAAACAATGTGCAACAATATGATGCATGCATGAAACATGGCAATATGAGTGTGTTGGGCTAATGCAACTAAAACCAGAAGGGTTTGAACCAATTTGAATCAAAGATTCAAATTTCAAACTCAAACATGGCCTTTTAAAGTGCTTTTCCTTGTTCTGCATTAAACATCAGGTTAACTTGTCTAGTCATGCATGAAAATAGTACAGATGGATAGATTGGATTTTTCTGATCATTTTTCATATATAATTTGTCTGATTTGGAGTTACAGAATAAAAGTTATGAATTTTTGAAGTTTAATTTATATTCTGGAATTTCCTATATTAGAATAATTCCAGAAAATCATTATTGCGTCAGCCTGACGTCAGTGTGACGTCAGCAGGTCAACGGAACACGTCAGGGTCAAACCTGACAGTGGGTCCCGCATGTCAGGGTGATTATTTTAATTAAAGTTTAATTAAAACTAAACCTATTTAATTAACAGGGCTGGGCCCCACCTGTCATTGACTCAGGGGAGTCAACCAGGGCCCACCCGTGGTCAAAGTCAATGCCAGCGGCGCCGGCGTTTAGCCGCCGGCGAGCCCGACGCGGCGGCGGGAGTGGTTTTGGCCATTTCGGCCACCAAATGGGTCGCGGAGACCACCGGAGTGGAGCTGAGGACAAGCCGCAGCTCTTGGTGGAGTCCGTTGGGGTTGGGGTGGCCGGAGTTGGCGCCGGCGACGACTTTGGCGGCCACCGGGGTTCGGCCGAAGATGAACTTGGTGCTAGAGGGGTCGGTGAGGCTCGGGGAGTGGCTAGCTAGGTGCTGCGGAACTCGGTGAGTAAGATGGACACCAGCTTGTGGCCGGAGGGTGGCCGGAAGCACGTCGACGACGAGATCCGCGGCGGTGCGGGCGTGTGATCCTCGTGCGGTGGCTACACGGCTCGGGAATGAGAAAGGGAGGGTCGGAGGAGTAGCTAGGCTCACAGCGCTCCCGTAGAGGCCACCGGCGGGGTCGGGGACGAGCTGAGGCGGCGACGGCGTTGAAGGGGATCTCCGGCGACGGCGAGCTCGGGCGAGGTCGGTGCGGTGGTCTCGGGCCGCACGAGCACACGGGGCTCGGCTAGCTCGATGAAGTGGACGGCGGCGGAGCTCCTGGACACGGTGGCACGGCGTGGGGTGG
>NC_057807.1:67233939-67310174 GCF_018294505.1 Triticum aestivum
GGGAGAGAGGGAGGCCGATTCACGGCGTTAGCCGGGCGAGGGAGGCGGCGAGGCGGCGAGCAGGTGCGTGGCACCCATGCGGTGCTCGCCGTCGAGCACCTGCCTGCCTGCCTGGCCGGCAAGCAGCTCGCTGGCGCGGTGCTGGGCTGGGCCGGCAGGTGGGCCGGTGCTGGGCGACAGGTAAGCCTTTCTATTTTCCTTCTGTTTTCTGTTTTTTAATACTTCTGCAACTTTGTTGAATTAAATAAAATACTTAGGCTACTCCTAAAATCACCAAACTACTCCTGGTCCATAGTTGGATTATTTCCAACATGAAACATTTTAGTTTGGAGATATTTGAGCATTTAAATATTTTATATAATTTTAAATACCCAAATTCAAATATTTATGATTTAATTCAAAAACCCTAAGCTGGCCTAGAAAAATGTGCACCACTTTTGGCAGAGGTTCTGAACCAAGACAAAAATGATGGGCATTTTAGAAGGGCATTTCAGGTTCATTGAAAATTATTTTTAGTAACCCTAGTTGGTTTCAGGGGGGACTGGGGGTTCTGTCATCCCCATTTCAGTTTTCTGATGAAAGAGTAAACATGATGCAACACTCTAATGCATAGCTAACTAGGATGTGACACCCTCATTGCAGGGCCGGATTCGAGACCTCCAAGCGAGGGAGATCAATCTGGTCGTGGTGATGCAGGTTATGCTAATCAGGCATCTTCTGCCCTGCAAACGCCGTCCTCTCCGTCTATGGGAGTTCAACCCGGAGGGACCTCGGATTCTCCAACACTTCATGGGTGCGACACCCGTGGAGATGTACAAGTTGTTCTTTGGACCGCAGGTGGCGTGTCCGGAATTAGCCGAGGACGCAGGCCTAAGCCGCAATCGCCCGGATACTCAGGTAAATAGCTCAGAGTCCGGACATTCTGTTTATCTGCCTTTCTGGAGTTCGCCTCCTGACCCATTACTCTTCACAGGAGTGGGTGGCGCGATCAAGGCTGATAAGGTGTCCGGCCCCCCTCCCAGAGACCGCACTGGAGCCCGTGCTGGTCAGAATGTTGGAGGTCACGCCCACAGAAGGGAGCGAAGGGGAAAATGGAGGAGCTAATATTTCGCCCAAAGGGGCGTCTGAAGAGGGGGGAATCAAGAACCCCTCCTTCCAGGGGGAGAAGAGGACCGCCTCCGAAGATCCGGAGGCCAAAGCCCCTAAACGGGGGAAGAGATCTTCCCCGGGGGGTCTGGCGTCCGGGGGGAATCCGGACGCACAATCATCGCCAAAGAATCAGCCCTCCAGCGAGCCATGAGTATGAAAGGGGTATTTCATCAGTAAGAAAATACCTCCATTTATGCTTCTGTGGGTGACCGAAATTTTTATTTTGCAGTTCGGATTTGCAGCCCTCGCAGATGAGTTCGTCTTCGGGGGACCTTCTTCCGGAGATGATGGAGAGCGAAACGCCCCCGTCTGCTGCACCATCAGATAAGGCAGACGAGCTTGAAGTATCGTCACGGAGGGTATCCCCACGTCCGGAGGGGCCAGAGAGTTCGGCGCCCGCTAGTATCCGGCCGGGAGGACTGAAGAATCTGCTTGAGAGGGCGTCCATCTCAGAAGATCATCGTGCGCTAATGCACATGGTGATTGGAAGGATTTCGTCCGCCGAGAGCGGATTGTGTAACGCCGCTATGAGTTTGCTGGCGGGATTTGAGGTACGCAAAAATGACGCACCTTCTATTTTTGACAGTTTTGCACATAAAAGTGTGCTCTGTATAGATAGTAGCCCCTAAGACTCGGTAGGTTGTCGAAGATGACAGCGTGCCGAGGATCGAAATCGCAAGTAATAAATGTCGTCGTTCCTATGTAGGTAGCGGATAGTCCGAGGGCTAGCCGGACTAGTGGGGTTGCCGAGTTAATGCGGCAACTTGCCGCGGCGGATGCGGACATCGCACTTGTCAACCGACGACTTGACGAGTCGCAAGGTAAATGAGTTCTCCATGGTCGCTTTATTAATGGGGTCAAAGCCCTCCTCTGATAAATTATATGTTGTTATACAAACGGTGCTGCTGCTGTGGAGAGCCTTCGGGCCGAACTTGCTCAAGCTAAGGAGCAAGCCCGAAGGAGTGACGCGGCTGCCTCGAGGGCGGCCGAGGAGTTGAAAGCCGAAAAGGCTACTCACTTTCTAAGCAGGGAAGAGGTGGCCGAATTGGCCGTAAAAGTGAAAGATGCTGCCGACCGCAATGAGGCTCTTGAAAAGGAGCGCTTATCGGAGCGGGAAGACCTGAAGAAGGCCACCGCCGAGGCCAAGGATGCCCGCTCTGCAATGCGGGCCATGAGGGAGGAGCTGCCAGGCCGGAGATATCGTGGCTGGCAAGCCTTATCTGCTGCGTCGCCGGTTTATGGATCAAAAGTATGCTCAATTTGATCGGCTGTGGAGTCCGGAGGATCCGTATATGGACTTAGCGGCAAGTGCGGCTGATGCCATTGAGCACTTCCGGAGCCAGAAGGATCACAAGACGGAACAGCTGTTTTGGTCTCAATTCCATAGTCCGGATCGCTCACTTCCATTGAGCGACCGGTTGGCCGAATGGGCCGAGCTGAATAGATTATCCGGACTTGCCATGACTGACATCGTGGCTCATGTCTGGCCAGAGAGGCCCAAGGCGACGAGCTACTTCGGCTTACTGCAGTAATTCCTTGGAGCGGTGCCGCATATCAAGGAGATGAAGCGGTCGGCCTGCATCGAGGGCGCGCGGATGGCTCTTGCCCGCGTGAAGGCGCATTGGACGGAGATGGATGCCACCGCTGTTGCCGCCCAGGGGTCGGATGAAGACCGACTCCCCGCCGAGCACTATTTCGGGGAAGTTATGCGTGGTGCTCGTGTAATAGAGTCGCAGTGCTCAAAAAATGTCACGTTCAAATGAACGTGTAAAACGATGATTATGCTATAACTGCTTTTTATACTTGTGCGTCCCAAGTAGTAAAACTGCTCCTATGCGGCCGTTTACATATACACTTGTATAACCTGAAAGATTGCAGTCTTTGGCTTCAGCCCCCACGCACAAGGTGCGGGGTGTTCGCAAAAATAGCGCGTTTTCACACTTAATCCGACGTCTCGGTCCTGTTAAGGAGGTGGTAGCGTAGCAAACGAGGCAATCCGGACTATAATGCTTTATCACTTTCACTTAGCCAGTGGAGTTCGAGGGTGGGGCTACGATATAGCCCCTTGGGGCACCGCACTTCTCCGAGTTCGGGGCACGTGTGTGCCTGACCGGGAAACGGTCCTTCGTCAAAGCGAGGAATTCTAAACATTCCTGTGGTCGATCGAGTGGTTGACCAGTCTCTCGCTATATCATGACAGTCAGTTTTCGGCTTTCTCTACTGAGGTGCTCGCCCAGCCGAACTGGGGCACAATCGCAGTAGTTCTCCTGGTGCCGCGTTAGCCGATGATACGGAACGTAAGGCAGCAAAACACAGGAGCCGGGCAAACCCAACATTTGACCAAAGACATGATTCGGAGCCGATGCATATAATGCCTAACTCGAGACACCGAACACTCCCTGAGGTGTTCGGTCTTTATAATAATGGGCAGAATAATGCCCTAAGCCCCTGGTTTCAGGTACAGGCATGGTCTTCTAACGCGGCCGATGCCAAAACGTCAGGCTCCGCTTTGGCTATAGGAAGAAACCAAGGGATAATAACAACAAGAGACAGTAAAAAAGGTCTACGCGGGGTCTTAATCTGAAAAGAATCCTCACAACGGGTCCCTACTGCACGTCTGCGCCTGTGTCTCCGTTGCGCCGTTATCCTGGACGGGTATGCACGTTGTTCATCTGTAAAAAAGAGAGGAACGCTCAGTTTGGAAACAATTTGTGCGAAAAATATATGTGTAAAATGAGAAGTATAAATAAGTAAAGCGGGGTTTGTATGAACCCGCGGTTTTTTGTGCGCGCAGCCCCCTGTGAAGAGGTGTGCGGTTAGGGAGCCCCTAGCCTGCTGAAGCCGGACTCGTCTATCCGAGTCCGAGGTCTTTGAGTGACCCTCGCACTGAAATGATGCCTCGAGGACCGGGCATCTTGAGTGTAAGAGACGCGTAATGCGGTATGGCGTTAAAACGGACGAAAGCCTTTCGTCCCAAGAGTGCTTGATATTTACTTTTAAATGGGACGATATGAAAAATTAGTGTTTCGCGCCGAAAATTGTTCGGTGATCCGAACACGACTTCTAGTAATAGGGAGCTTGTGCACTTGGCACAAGGGCCTGGCGTCACTCCTTTGAAAGAAGTGCGGCTGTGTCGAATTTTGGTGGGGTCTATCCCCATCTTGCGGATTGTGTTTGAATACAGCAGGTTTAAGTCGCTGCCTCCGTCCATTAGGACTTTAGTAAATTGTAATCCGTCGATTATGGGATTCAATATCAGGGCAGTCCGTCCCTCGCTTCGAACGCTTCTGGAGTAGTCCAGGTGGTCGAAAGTGATTGGTTTTGATATCCAATCTCTATGGTCTGCTGGGTTGGACCGTGCGAGGCTCTTTTTAGGAAGTGCCGCACTATTTTTCCGCATTATCACATGAAGTGAGTTCACTGCTTTGACCTCTTGTGGGAAAGTCGTTTGTTTTCCGGAGCTCTGCTGGTGGGGTTTATCTTCTTCGCTTGACGCGTCGAGCCCCTTGTTTTCGGCGTTTAGTCGGCCGAACTGTTTGAAAACCCAACAATCCCTGTGGGTCTGATTCGCAGTCCTTCCGGGGGTACTGTGGATTTGACATATCTGACCCAAGATCTTGTTTAAGTTGGACAATTCATCGCTGTCATCCTTAAGAGGTTGTGTTTTGTTGTTTGGCCGCGAGCTTTTGAATCCGGCGTTGACGGCCGTGCTCTTTTGGCCTTTCTCTTTATTCCGGCGCTGCTCTTTTCTGTGCCGTGATTTTCCATTTCCATCTCTTATCTCGGATGTACTTGGGTTGCTGGTGCTGCGTCTTGCTAGCCAGCTATCCTCTCCCGCACAGAAGCGGGTCATGAGGCTTGTTAGTGCGGACATTGTCCTCGGTTTCTCTTGGCCGAGGTGCCTGGCAAGCCATTCGTCTCGGACATTGTGTTTGAAAGCTGCTAAGGCTTCGGCGTGTGGACAGTCGACTATTTGGTTCTTTTTGGTGAGAAACCTGTTCCAGAATTTCCACGCTGACTCTCCGGGCTGTTGAGTTATATGACTTAGATCATCTGCATCCGGAGGGCGGACATAAGTCCCTTGAAAATTTGCTTTAAACGCGTCCTCGAGCTCTTCCCAACTTCCAACAGTGTTTTCTGGGAGGCTTTTAAGCCAATGACGGGCTGGCCCTTTGAGCTTGAGGGGTAGGTATTTTATGGCATGGAGATCGTCTCCTCTGGCCATCTGTATATGCAGTATATAATCTTCTATCCAGACTCCAGGGTCTATTGTTCCATCGTAGGCCTCTATGTTTATGGGTTTGAATCCTGCTGGGAATTCATGGTCCAGCACCTCATCGGTGAAACATAGTGGGTGTGCGGCGCCCCTGTATTTGTGTGTGCCGCTATCTTCGGACACTTGACGTGTTGCCTTGCTTCCTGGGGCCTTCTTCTTTGGCCCGTAGATGGACCTGGCTGGGCCATCTGTCTTTCCGGGTTCATTAGTTGGTTTATGTGCAGCGCCGCTTTCAGAATTTGGCCTATCATCTGGCCGTCTATCCAACCAGGCCGCCTCTTTATTTTTTTGACGGTGGAGGCTCTATGGCCTCCTCGTCGAATTTTGGTAGCAGCTTACGCTTCGGGTAGCTCTTTGATTGGTGGCCATTGCTGTATTTATCTGTGGTTTTGAGCACTTTGCTCCATCTCATTCTGAGTATGTCTTCCGCTGTTTTGAGCTTCCGCTTTTCCTTCTTCAGGCTTCTTGCAGTGTTGACGAGTCTTTTCCGAAGGTTTTTGCTCTCCGGCGGCGTGTCCGGCATGAGGTCATCCGGACTGTCGTTTTCGCCGGGCCTGGACTGATTATCTGACTCGTCATGTTCAGACGGTTGCTTATCTGCATGTTCGTCGTCCACTTGTGGGCCCCGCTGTATTACGGGCTTCTTGGGAGCGTTGTTGTCGTCGAGGCGGGACTTAGGGCGGCGTCTGCGTCGCCGTTTTGGTTGTTTATCGGCGGGGTTATCTTCTGCCGCGGCCCGTTCGTCATCGCTCTCCTTTGGGGTATCCACCATGTATATGTCATATGACGAGGTGGTCTTCCAGTGCCCTATGGGCGCTGGTTCCTGTTCGTCTCCGGCATCATCGTCCATAGCATCGATGTCTTCGGAGTCGTAGTCTAGCATGTCGGTTAGATCGTCAACAGTGGCTATAAAGTGGGTGGTGGGTGGGCTCTGAATTTCTTCGTCGTTCGCATCCCAACCATCCTGGCCATAGTCCGGCCAGGGCTCTCCTGATAACGAGAGATGCTTTAGTGAATTCAGGATATCGCCAAAAGGCGAGTATTGGAAGATGTCCGCGGCGGTGAATTCCATAACCGGCGCCCAATCCAATTTGATTGGTACGGGCATGGGAGGTTCGGAGTCCGGCAAGGAGTCCGGTACCTCGGAATCACAAATTTCGCGGGGGACAAGATTAACGTTCGGCTCCATCGCCGAGGAGGTTGAAGCCCCTGAGGCGGCGTATATCCACCGATCCTCGATCTGGGCGATCGGCTCCGGACTGATGGCCGAAGCGGATTCATGTGGGGCCACCAAGGCACTGTTCGGCGGCAGAGCTAGATCATGCCCGTCGTCACAGTGCGGCGCACTCGGCTGTGGCTCGAGTCTGTCGAAGATCAAGTCTCCGCGGACATTGGCCGTGAAGTTTAGGCTTCCAAATCTGACCTGACGGCCAGGGGTGTAGCTTTCGATCTGCTCCAGATGGCCAAGCGAATTAGCCCGCAGTGCGAAGCCGCCGAATACGAAGATCTGTCCGGGGAGAAAAGTCTCACCCTGGACAGCGTTGTTGGTTGAAGATGCCATCAAGCCTATCGGTGACGACACGGAGGAAATCTCAATGAAAGCACCAATGTCGGTGTCAAAACCGGCGGATCTCGGGTAGGGGTTCCCGAACTATGCGTCTAGGCGGTTGGTAACAGGAGACGAGGGACACGATGTTTTACCTAGGTTCGGGCCCTCTCGATGGAGGTAAAACCCTACGTCCTGCTTGATTAATATTGATGATATGGGTAGTACAAGAGTGGATCTACCACGAGATCAAGGAGGCTAAACCCTAGAAGCTAGCCTATGGTATGATTGTTGTAATGTATGTTGTGTCCTACGGACTAAAGCCCTCCGGTTTATATAGACACCGGAGGAGGCTAGGGTTACACAGAGTCGGTTACAATGGTAGGAGATCTACATATCCGTATCACCAA
Organism: Triticum aestivum; assembly: GCF_018294505.1. Classification (NCBI taxonomy): domain Eukaryota; kingdom Viridiplantae; phylum Streptophyta; class Magnoliopsida; order Poales; family Poaceae; genus Triticum; species Triticum aestivum. Next base: position 67,241,321 of record NC_057807.1, read on the forward strand.
GCTTGCCTTCCACGCCAAGGAAAGTCCCATCCGGACACGGGACGGAGTCTTCAATCTTGTATCTTCGTAGTCTTGGAGTCCGGCGGACGATGATAGTCCAGCTGTCCGGACACCCCCTAGTCCAGGACTCCCTCATCTCCCTTCAACACATGATCACGAAGAAAATGATGACGAATCTGGATGTGTTTTGTCTTCGAGTGCTGAATTGGGTTATGAGCAATCTTGATAGCGCTCTCATTGTCGCAGTAGAGAGGCACATTCTTCACGTTGATGCCATAGTCCTTGAGTGTTTGCTTCATCCATAGTAATTGAGCAGAGCAAGATCCAGCAGCAATGTACTCAGCTTCTGCAGTGGAGAGTGATATGCAGTTCTGCTTCTTCGATGACCAACATACCATGGATCGTCCGAGGAAATGACATGTGCCTGACGTTGACTTGCGATCCACCCGATCGCCAGCATAGTCAGAGTCTGAATATCCAATGAGATCAAAGGAAGATCCCTTGGGATACCATAATACAAGTGTTGGTGTGTGAGCTAGATATCGAAGAATATGCTTCACAGCCTTATGGTGTGATTCCTTCGGTGTAGCTTGAAATCGAAAACACATGCAAACACTAAGCATAATATCTGTCCTAGATGCACATAGGTACAATAAAGAGCCAATCATGGAACGGTATACCTTTTGATCAAAGTCTTTACCATTTTGATCAGTGCATAGATGGCCATTTGTGGGCATAGGAATTTTGACGCCTTTGCAGACTTGCATGCTGAATTTCCTCAACACATCCTTGAGATATTTCTCCTGAGATATGAATATGCCATTGTATTGTTGACGAATCTGAAGACCTAAGAAGAATTTCAATTCTCCCATCATAGACATTTGATATTCTTCACTCATCATATAGGCAAATTCATCACTGTAATGTTGGTTAGTACAGCCAAAGATAATATCGTCAACATATATTTGGCACGCAAATAATTCATCATCATATGATTTGGTGAAAAGAGTTGGGTCAAGTGAACCGGGTTTGAAGCCTTTCTTCATGAGGAATTCCTTCAGTGTGTCATACCACGCCCGAGGTGCTTGCTTGAGGCCATAGAGGGCCTTGTTGAGTCTGTAGATGTGATCTGGAAATTTTTGATCCTCAAAACCTGGTGGTTGAGCAACATATACTTCTTCCTCAAGCTTACCATTGAGGAATGCACTTTTCACATCCATTTGTTGTGAGATGATATTATGATGGTTAGCATAAGCAAGCAATATGCGAATAGCCTCAAGTCTAGCAACAGGTGCAAAAGTTTCATCGAAATCAATTCCTTCAACCTGTGTGTAGCCTTGAGCTACAAGACGAGCCTTATTCCTCACCATGAGGCCATTTTCGTCTTGTTTGTTGCGGTAGATCCATTTGGTACCGATGATGTTGTGCTTGCGTGGGTATGGTTGCTTGACAAGCTCCCACACATTGTTGAGCTCGAATTGATGCAATTCATCTTGCATGCCTTGAATCCACTCAGATTCCATGAATGCTTCATCTACTTTAGTGCGCTCTGTGATAGAGACAAATGCAAAATCCCCACAAAAGTTAGATAAATGTGACGCTTTTGAGCGCGTGAGGGGACCTGGTGCATGAATGGCATCGATGATCTTCTCGACTTGCACTTCATTTGCAATGCGAGGATATGCGGGTTGACGACTTTGCTTAGGCCCAGCAGTTTCTTTAGGACCAGTTTCTTCAGCAGCACCAGCATGATTTTCTTCACGATCAGGAATGATTTCTTCAGCAATTTCTTCGGTATGGATGACATCCTCAGTAGCTTTGAACTTGATGGATTCCTCAGGTGATATTTCATCTAGCACTGGAGGTAGGTGCTCTCTTTGTGAGCCATTAGTTTCATCAAACTGCACATCTACAGTTTCAACAACCTTGTGGTCAACGGTGTTGAAGACTCTGTAGGTGTGCGAGCCCTTTCCGTAACCAAGCATAAAACCTTCATGTGCTTTCAGTGCAAATTTAGAGTGGTGGTGAGGATCTCTAATCCAGCATTTAGCACCGAAGACTTTGAAATATCTTACATTGGGTTTCTTGTCAGTGAGGAGTTCGTATGAGGTCTTTTTGAAGAATTTGTGAAGATATACCCTGTTGATGATGTGGCATGCAGTATCAATTGCTTCAGGCCAGAAGCGCTCAATTGTCTTGTATTCATCAAGCATAGTGCGAGCCGTCTCAACAAGAGTCCCGTTCTTGCGCTCCACGATGCCATTCTGCTGAGGAGTATAAGGAGCAGACAATTCGTGAGTAATACGAAGCATATCGAGATATTCATCGAGGCCAGTGTTCTTGAACTCGGTTCCATTATCACTCCTGATATGCTTGGTCTTCACACCAAAGTTTGTGGAAGCCCTTGAGGAAAATCGTCTAAAGACTTCATGCACTTCATTTTTGTAAGTGATGATATGCACCCATGTGTAATGAGAATAGTCATCAACTATGACAAAGCCATATAATGATGCAGAACTAGTGAACGTGGCATAATGAGTAGGGCCAAATAGATCCATATGAAGTAATTCAAAGGGACGAGAAGTGGTCATGATAGTCTTCGCGGGATGTTTGGCTCTGGTGATCTTTCCAGCCTCACAAGCCCCACAAAGATGATCTTTGAGGAATTTTACACCCTCGATGCCAATGACGTGTTTCTTCTTCGCGAGTGTATGCAAGTTCCTCATCCCAGCATGACCAAGTTGTCGATGCCATAACCAGCATTCTGAAGCTTTTGCGAGTAGACATGTGGCAGGCTATGGTCCTGCAGAGAAATCAACAATATACAAGTCTCCTTTCCTAAAGCCTTCGAAGACTTTGGAGTTGTCAGATTCCATTAGCACAAGGCAGCGAAATTTGCCCAAGAAAACAACCATATCAAGATCACAAAGCATTGAGACTGACATAAGATTGAATCCTAAGGACTCAACAAGCATGACCTTGTCCATGTGTTTATCCTTTGAGATTGCAACCTTACCTAGACCCAATACCTTGCTTTTGCCTTTGTCAGCGTAGGTGATATGCTTCAAATGAGATGGTGACAAATTAGTGTCCATCAGCAAGCTTCTGTCACCAGTCATGTGATTTGTACATCCACTGTCGAGGACCCACTCAGTAGCTTTGGGTTGTTCATCCTGCAGATGAATTAGTGCAACTTACGAACCCATATACTTCATCAGTGAAGAATATGATATCAATTTCATCAACAGTAACAAGTATAGCAATATGAGGACATGAGAAATTAATGATTCATCTCTTCATTGTTTAGCTTGCGTCCTTTCAATCACATTCAGGTCTCCAGCAAATTCTTTAAACGATCAAGTTCGTTTGGAGACCTGGCCCTGCATAAGAGAGTTCTTTTTCTTCACCACCCACATATGGAGGGGTGGCAAAGAGTTCATCATTTTGCGAGCTCCATAAGAAAATGATGGCATAGAAGCCAGTGCACTTCGTTTCACAGAAGAGTGCTTAGGGTAAGCATATGAATAAGTAGAGAAATTCTTCGAGGACTTGTGAACATAATGGTTTGAAGAATAATGCACATATTCATGGCCCTTAGACTTTCCCTGCGAAACAAAAGTGTTATCATGATGATGTTCATATGATGATTTTGATCCATGTGAGGAATTTGATCCACGTGAAGAATTTAGTCCATATGAGGACTTGGATCCATATGAAGAGTTTGGTCCATATGAAGAATTTGATCTGGGGTTCCTATTCTTCATGGGTGGTGTCATGATGACATTCACCTGAAGATTTTCAAGGCAACTTTTAGGAACCCAGATTTTCTTCATAAGGGGGCCGTTCCTGCAGTTAGTTCCAACATATCGAGCAAATACTTCACCATTTTGATTCTTAGACAGCTTATAGTTAGAGTCAAATGACTCATCAGAGGAATATGAAGAATCAGAGGTAAACCCAGATAAATTGCATGGATCTACAGGAGGTCCTTTTGCAGCAACCCATGAGGTTTTGGGGTACTGCTCAGGTTTCCAGTAGGTTCCATCAGCATTGAGTTTCCTCTCAAAGGCAATACCCTCTTTCCTAGGGTTCCTGTTCAAGATCTACTTTTTGAGCACATCACAAAGAGTCTGATGCCCTTTGAGGCTTTTGTAAATGCCTGTTGTCGGTGTCAAAACCGGCGGATCTCGGGTAGGGGGTCCCGAACTGTGCGTCTAGGTGGATGGTAACAGGAGACGAGGGACACGATGTTTTACCCAGGTTCGGGCCCTCTCGATGGAGGTAAAACCCTACATCCTGCTTGATTAATATTGATGATATGGGTAGTACAAGAGTGGATCTACCACGAGATCAAGGAGGCTAAACCCTAGAAGCTAGCCTATGGTATGATTGTTGTAAAGTATGTTGTGTCCTACGGACTAAAGCCCTCCGGTTTATATAGACACCGGAGGAGGCTAGGGTTACACAGAGTCGGTTACAATGGTAGGAGATCTACATATCCGTATCGCCAAGCTTGCCTTCCACGCCAAGGAAAGTCCCATCCGGACACGGGACGGAGTCTTCAATCTTGTATCTTCGTAGTCTTGGAGTCCGGCGGGCGATGATAGTCCGGCTGTCCGGACACCCCCTAGTCTAGGACTCCCTCAGTAGCCCCCGAACCAGGCTTTAATGACGATACGTCCAGCGCGTATATAGTCTTCGGCGTTGCAAGGCGGGTTCTCCCTTCACGTTCCATGTACCTGCCGAACAGTGTCCGGCTTCACCATAAATACTGTGTTTCTCGGCTTCTGCGCCCAATAATGGTATTTTTCCACGCGTCGCACAAATGCGAAAAGCCAGGGTGTCTTTTACGTTTCTCCCCCTAGTCGTGCGAGTCGTTCGCCTACAAAAGAGGCGGAAATCCAGATCCAACTCACACCATCTTCCTTCCGCAAATAGTTCATCGGAGCGCCCTTGACCTAAAAATCCATTCCATCATGGACCGTCGACGCGGCTCCTCTTCTCGCGCTCCCAGCCCACCGCCAGGGGATTGGAGGAGGTGCTCGGTTTTGCACAACGAGCTAGTGAAGCTCCAAGCGGGGGGATATCTCCCTCCGGCCTTCATGGTCCCAGTCCGGGCCGGACTGGTTACTTATCAAGGTGGGAGGCAAGCGGTGGCTATGCCAAGCCCCAATAAAGGGGAGCGAGCATGCTTCGTCCCTTATCTGATAAGGGGACTCGGATTCCCAATACATCCGTTCCTCCGCGGGCTTCTGGAGTTCTACGGACTCCAGCTCCACCACCTCACGCCTGCCTCTGTCCTGCATATCGCGGGCTACGTAGCTCTTTGTGAGCTATTCCTGGGCATTGAGCCCCATTTTGCATTGTGGAAGAGGCTGTTCTACCTCGTACCCCGTTCTCACGAGGGGTCCATATATCAAGTGGGCGGCGCCGAAATATGGCGCGTTGCCAGGACCGGATATCCATCCGGTACTCCCAAGAAGGCGTCCGAAGACTGGCCTTCAGAGTGGTTTTATATAGGAGACGCTCCGCTGCCAGACCCAGGCCGGATTGGCCTCCCGGAGTTTAGTGCTGCTCCTTTGAAGAAACGCCTCAGCTGGCGCCCACGGAGCCCCCGATTGGAGGAAGACAAGAGCGTCCATTACTTGATGGGCCGAATAAGATTAATGGCCCATTCTAGCTTGACCATGATCGGAGTCATGGCGACATGCATCATGCGGGGGGTACAGCCATTGCAATACAGAGGCCACCCCATGTGGGATTTCAACGGGGAAGACGATGCCACCCGTCATGGCCGCAAAGGGCCGGATTCGACCAAGGATCTGGTGGAGATTTGAATTTTCAGAGCAACGTTCCTAGGAAATGCCTGAGTGCTCATGATCTTTGTAGGAGAAAAAGCGCTCGCCGAACTACGGGCGCAGAAGTTGCCGATCCAACCTACACCGGCCAGGCTCCAGTGCCCGGCCTGGAGGGGGAGGCAAGCGCAAGACGCGGGCCGGATCCTTCTCCAATGGAGGACACCGACAGACTATCCTCCACCAAGTCTGAGGTGGAGAGCGCCATGAACCATAGGCGCCGCCGGACAGTATTTCGTGAAGCGTGTTTTTCCCCTGAGCCATTGGATGCCTTTAACGCAGGGGACGCGCATCTCCGTGCCGCTCAAGATGGTTTTACCAGAGCCACAGAGCAGTATGTGAAAGACATACGGGTAAGGGAATTTTAATGGTTGTATATACCAGTAGCCCCCGAGACTTAAAGTAGTTATGTTAACTGATTTAAGGATCATTTGAAAACGCAGGCTCTTACCGAGAAGAATGCCCAGCTGTCTCGGGAGCTGCAAGATTGCAAGGCCCAACTTGAGGCCGCACTTGCTGCCGCAGGAGGAAACGCAGAGATCCCTCCTGGTAACACATTTTTATTAATAAATATAAGCGCTGTGCGGCGTGCGCGCGAGTCTAATAATGACATTGCAGGTGCTGCCGGACAAGATCCGGACAGGCAAGCATTGCTGCGCCAGCTAAAGGCCGGCGAGAGTGTGCTGAATAGGGTTCAGCAAGAAAGGAACAGGCTCCAGGATGCCAACGCCAAGCTCGGAGAAGAGCTGAAAGGCGCTCGAGCCGAGCTGTCCGGCTCCGTTAAGGAGAATCAGCGGCTTCGTCGCGGCATGTATAGTAAGTGGTTGAGCGGACTCCTTTTAAAAGAAGAGTTCAGCGAAGAAGCAAATTGACATAGTATGTCTTGTAGGTATACTCACAGGTCATCCTGCAGAGGAGATGCCCATATCAACGGGTGATCAACTTCCCGAACTATTGCAACTGCTCGAACGAGTTCGGCAGGCAATGAGCGGCGTCGTCCGGGCTTTATGGCCAGCCCTCTCCCTACCCAAGGGCCTTGGGGAGCTTTCGGAGAAGCTACAAGGAGTGCGGCAGCGCTTCCGTTTGTGGAAGATTTCGGCTTGCCGTCAAGGTGCCAAGGAGGCTTGGGCCATGGTGAAGACGCGTTACAAGAAGGCGGATCCCAACCACATGGCCGAAGTTGGACCGGTGGGGCCCGATGGGAAGGAGATCCCTGTGAGTTTAGTATACGGCCAAGTAGAGTTGGCTGCTAAATTTTCCCAACGGGACTGTAAATTAGACAGCCTGTTAGACGGGATTGAGGAGGAATACAATCAGTAAATTTGACAATGTATGTTTTCCTTTAAAGTGACATGTGAAATGCCTTCTAGCCGGATTGTAGATCGTTTGTCTTTGCCCACCTTTTCGCTTCAACCTCGGGACCCTAGAGTCCGGAGTGTGTCCGAATACCTTTTTGGTTAAGAAACAACCGTGGTATGCGTGGAGACCAGGCGTAGGGGTCATTAGTGCTTTATCAGACAAGTGCCCAACTAGTTATGTTATATTATATGGTTAGTAAGAAACATCTTCCAGGGAGAATACTTCCGTTAAGGGTTCCTTTCCCTGGGAGGCATGCCCTAAAGTGCATGTCCGGACTGTAAAGAAAGCAGTAAAACATCTGGGGGCAGATAGATAAATAGGTAAAAAGTCATCTTTTAAGTCACCGACCGAATATTCCCTTAAGAACGCTAGCTTTCGGCTTCACCCAGTCTGAGGTACACATCCGGCTGACCCGGCAGTAACAATCGCAGAGGTGCTCCCTTTACCTCCTAGCCGAACAATCGGGAACGTAGGGGTAAGCACAGGAGCCAGGCAACCCAGCTTGGCCAAAACTTAAGCCATATCGATGCATATAATGGCGAGTAAAAGGTACATGTGGAAGCCTGACACATGTGCTGGGTATGAAACCCGTATAATTGAGCTTCTGTAAAAGAAGCCCCCAGGAATAATGAGTGCGGATGGCACATCATGCGTATACGAAAAGTGCAAAAATAGGCCCGGAAGGGCTTTTGAATAAAAAGGCATGAAAAGAGAAACAAAAGACAGCCGAAGTGTAAAAGTTTGGACGGGGGAAGGGGACGAACTCTTAGTCCGGCGCTAGGCGTAGAATGGTCAGAGGCGGGCTGCGTTCCATGGGTTCGGCTCGAGTCGGTTATCCAACGCATTTCGTAGACGGTATGCTCCGCCGGTCAGGACTTGATCGATAATGAAGGGGCCCTCCCATTTGGGCTTGAGCTTGTCCTTTTTCTTGTCCGGCGGGCGTAGAACTAGTTCGCCAACGTTGTAAGTCTTGGCCCGTACTTCTCTGCTTTGATATCTTCGAGCCTGCTGCTGATAGAATGCGGAACGAGCTTTGGCGACGTCGCGTTCTACCTCCAATGTGTCCAAGCTGTCCTGCCGATCCAGCTCGGCCTCTCTTTCCTCGTACATGCGCACTCGAGGTGAGTCATGAATAATGTCGCAGGGCACGACTGCCTCTGCGCCGTATACCATAAAAAATGGTGTGAATCCGGTAGTACGGTTAGGCGTTGTCCGCAGCCCCCAGAGTACGGAGTCGAGCTCCTCGACCCAGTGCGTGTCAGATTTAGTAAGTGACCGCACTAGTCTGGGTTTAATGCCGCTCATTATTAGACCATTTGCTCGTTCCACTTGACCGTTGGTTTGAGGGTGATAGACTGAAGCGTAGTCGAGCTTGATGCCCATATTCTTGCACCATGACTTAACCTCGTCGGCTGTGAAGTTCGTGCCGTTGTCGGTGATGATGCTGTGGGGGACTCCGTAACGGTGTACTACCCCGGATATAAAGTCTATCACTGGTCCAGACTCTGCCGTTTTGACCGTCTTGGCCTCTATCCATTTGGTGAATTTATCCACCATGACCAATAGGTACCTTTGCTTGTGGGTTCCCCCTTTAAGGGGTCCAACCATATCAAGCCCCCAGACCGCGAACGGACAGGTAATGGGTATAGTTTTGAGGGCGGTAGGCGGCATATGGCTCTGATTAGCAAAGAGCTGACAACCAACGCATCTCTGGACTAAGTCCTGGGCATCTGCCCGGGCCGTCGGCCAATAAAATCCTGTACGGAATGCCTTTCCTACAAGGGCCCGGGCTGCTGCGTGGTGTCCGCCTAGTCCGGCATGAATTTCAGCCAGGAGGTTTCGCCCTTCCTCTTCGGAGATACATCTTTGAAGGACTCCGGTTGTGCTTTTCTTATAAAGTTCTCCCACATGGACCTTGTAGGCTTTCGATCACCGGACTATGCAGTGGGCCTCGTTTTGGTCTTCGGGGAGTTCCTGCCTAAGCAAGTAGGCTAGGAATGGTTCTGTCCATGGGGTGATTACTGCCATTATGTCGTGGGCTGATGGTGTTATGTCATCGGCTGAATCGCCGATTGGCTCGGTTTTTTCCGGTTTGTCACTTCCGGGCTCCTCTTCCCATAGTACGGATGGCTTGAAGAGCCGTTCCAAGAAGATATTTGGAGGGACAGCATCACGTTTCGCACCGATGCGTGCCAGTACGTCAGCCGCTTGGTTATTATCTCGGGCTATGTGATGGAATTCGAGTCCTTCAAACCGAGCTGACATTTTTAGAACGGCGTTGCGATATGCTACCATTTTTGGATCCTTGGCATCAAAGTCTCCATTTATTTGGGATATTGCAAGGTTTGAGTCCCCGCGCACCTCTAGGCGTTGAATACCCATGGAGACTGCCATCTGGAGACCATGTAATAGGGCCTCGTATTCGGCTGCGTTATTGGAGTCCGTGTACATTATTTGAAGTACGTACTGGACTGTGTCCCCGGTTGGGGACGTCAATACGACGCCAGCCCCCAGTCCGGCCAACATTTTAGAGCCGTCGAAATGCATAACCCAATTGGAGTATGCGCCGTACTCTTTAGGGAGTTCGGCTTCGGTCCATTCAGCGACGAAGTCAGCCAAAACTTGTGACTTTATAGCTCGCCGAGGTTTGTAAGTTATATCGAATGGTCAGAGCTCAATGGCCCATTTTGCAATCCTGCCCGTTGCGTCGCGGTTATTTATAATGTCATTGAGTGGTACTTCAGAGGCCACTGTTATCGAACACTCTTGAAAGTAGTGTCGGAGCTTCCGGGACGCCATGAACACCGCATATGCTATCTTCTGATAGTGCGGGTAACGGGATTTGCAGGGGGTTAACACAGTGGATACATAATACACTGGTTTTTGAAGAGGGAATTTATGCCCTTCTGTCGCCCGTTCGACGACGAGGACCGCGCTTACAACTTGATGCGTTGCTGCGATGTATAACAACATTGGTTCGCCCAGAGTGGGCGCCGCCAGGACCGGATTTGTTGCCAATATGGCCTTTATTTCTTCGAGTCCGGCAGTGGCAGCATCCGTCCACTCAAAGTGTTCGGTGCGCCTGAGGAGGCGATAGAGGGGCAATGCCTTTTCTCCTAGACGGGAGATAAAGCGGCTTAAGGCTGCCACGCATCCTGTTAATTTTTGTATTTGTTTGAGGTCTTTTGGAATATCCAACTGTGACAGAGCTCGGATTTTAGCCGGGTTTGCTTCAATTCCTCTACCGGATGTCATATGCTCTGAGGTTGTCGAATGTGAGCCTCAAATCGTCTACTAGAGTTTCGACGTGTTTTGTTTTGACGACTACGTCGTCTACGTATGCCTCGACTGTTTTGCCGATCTGGGTGGCCAGACATGTTTGAATCATGCGCTGATATGTTGCGCTGGCATTTTTAAGTCCGAAGGGCATCGTGTTGAAGCAGAATGGTCCGTATGGAGTGATGAATGCCGTTGCGGCTTGGTCAGCTTCCGCCATCTTGATTTGATGATAGCCAGAGTATGCGTCCAGGAAGCACAACGAATCGTGCCCTGCGGTAGCATCGATAATTTGGTCGATGCGGGGGAGAGGGAAGGGATCCTTTGGGCAAGCCTTATTGAGGTCTTTAAAATCAACACAGAGGCACCAGGATTTATGCAAATTTGGTACAATCACCAGATTTGCTAGCCAGTCCGGATGTTTGATATCTCTAATGAATCCGGCTTCCAATAGTTTGGCTAGCTCTTCTCCCATTGCCTGTCTTTTGGGTTCGGAAAATCGTCGAAGAGCCTGTTTGACTGGCTTAAATCCTTTTAGGATGTTTAGGCTGTGTTCTGCCAACCTGCGTGGGATTCCGGGCATATCCGAAGGATGCCAGGCGAAGATGTCCCAATTTTACCGAAGGAATTCATGCAGTGTGGCGTCTACTTCGGGGTTCAATTGTGCCCCAATGGAGTCCGTCTTTGTTGGGTCCGTTGGATGGACCTGGAATTTTATTATTTCATCTGTTGGTTTGAAGGAGGTGGACTTGGATCTTTTATCGAGTATCACATCGTCCCTGTTCACCGTAGAGCGCAGCGCAGTGAGTTCCTCTGTGCTAAGGCTTCGGATAGTGCCTCCAGGGCTAGTGCAGCTGTCTTATTTTCAGCGCGGAGTGCTATGTCCGGATCACTAGCGAGGGTGATTATTCCGCCGGGCCCAGGCATTTTGAGCTTCATGTACCCGTAATGAGGTACTCCTTGAAAAATTGTGAATGCCTCTCGTCCTAATATAGCGTGATATCCGCTGCTGAACGGGGCCACTTGGAACGTGACTTCTTCGGATCTGTAATTGTCCGGCGAGCCGAACACCACATCGAGTGTGATTTTTCCGGTGCAGCGCGCTTCCCGACTAGGGATTATTCGTCTAAAGGTTGTGCTGCTTTGCTCAACACGGCTCCAATCGATTTCCATTTTTTGCAGAGTTTCCTCGTAAATGAGGTTTAGTCCGCTGCCGCCATCCATGAGGACTTTTGTCAGTCGAAAGTCGTCCACTATGGGACTAAGTACCAGTGCAGCTGGCGCTCTAGCTGTTCGGAATTTAGGCTCGTCGCTGGCGTTAAAGGTAATAGTTGTGTCGCTCCATGGATTTGCTGTTGCTACTTGGTACATTTCGGCGAGTCCGCGGATTGTTCGTTTTCCCATATTGTTTGATGCGAAGGTCTCGAAGACTGTTGATACCGTACTGGTATTGTTGGAGTGGTTTTCTGGGGCTAGAAGCTCCTCGCCACTTTTGGCCACCTGTCGTAATATCCAACATGCTCGAAGGCTATGTGTCGGGATGGCTCCCTCTGTACTATGAAGCTTACAGGGTCCATTGAGCCATCCCTCCAGTACGGTTCCGTGCCCCTTATTGGGTTTTTGCTTTTTCTTTTTTGCATATGGGGCCTGAATGTGAGGCGCCCTTTTGTTGTGGACTGGGGCTGGGGCCGGATTATCCCAAAATTGATTTTCGGTTTTTCGGAAACTCTCCATCGCACAGTACTTTTGTACTATGGACGCCAGATCGGCGAAACGTGTAATTTTGCGATGATCGATGGCGTTCAATATTCCCTTGTCCGTGCAATTATTGCAGAAGATTGAGATTGCGTTTTCCTCTCGGCAGTCCTTTATCCTATCCATAACCAGGAGGAATCTGGCCCATTAGTGGTGTACTGTTTCGGCGGGCTCTTGCCGTATTAGAGATAGATCGCATATGTCTGGGCGGGTGGGTGGACCGAAGTCCGGATCCCTGCCCATCTTGGGGCTCAAAGGCCGAGGGGTTTCCGAATTTGGAAGCTTGGTTTGCTGGACACAATCCAGCGAGTCCGGAGCGACGCATGATTTTAAGTTCAATGCTCGATCGAAGTCCGTCCCTCCGCGGAAATCCGGCGTGGAGGGTTCGGGAATCCAGACATGAATAGTTTTCAATACAGGCGAAGAGTTGTCGTATTGCTCCTCTACCACTGCGACGTGGTGGGTGGCCTGGGGAGAGTTAATCTCTCTCAGATCGGTTTTAAGCCCGATCTGGTTGTAGTCCGTAGCGACTCCCAGGGCGGCGATGCGATCCAAGAGCTCGTTAACAGACGAGAGCTCTATTGGATCCAACTGTTCGGTAGCTTTCGGGCTGACGCGAAGATTGCTTCTGACGACTTGAGAAGTCATTGTCGAAGCGGAGGCCGGACAGGCGGTCATAAGAAAACCACCTAGCCGGATAGTTTGGCCGGCGGCCAAGGCCCCTTCGGCGAAAACACCGTCTTTGAAGACGGGTGGAGGCATCCGCCCTATCGGTGATGACACAGAGGAACTCTCAATGAAAGCACCAATGTCGGTGTCAAAACCGGCAGATCTCGGGTAGGGGGTCCCGAACTGTGCGTCTAGGCGGATGGTAACAGGAGACGAGGGACACGATGTTTTACCCAGGTTCGGGCCCTCTCGATGGAGGTAAAACCCTACGTCCTGCTTGATTAATATTGATGATATGGGTAGTACAAGAGTGGATCTACCACGAGATCAAGGAGGCTAAACCCTAGAAGCTAGCCTATGGTATGATTGTTGTAATGTATGTTGTGTCCTACGGACTAAAGCCCTCCGGTTTATATAGACATCGGAGGAGGCTAGGGTTACACAGAGTCGGTTACAATGGTAGGAGATCTACATATCCGTATCGCCAAGCTTGCCTTCCACGCCAAGGAAAGTCCCATCCGGACACGGGACGGAGTCTTCAATCTTGTATCTTCGTAGTCTTGGAGTCTGGCAGGCGATGATAGTCCGGCTGTCCGGACACCCCCTAGTCCAGGACTCCCTCACCTGTCACATACAATTCCTTCAGCCCTGCATTATCGTTAGTGATACATGTGGTATCCTCAGATGAGGAATTTGTGACCACAGAGATGGTTGAAGAATTTGCAGCAATAGAAGCATTTGAACATTCAGGTGATGAATTAGAAGATTCATGCTCAATGCATTTAAGACATGGTGGAACAAATTCTTCCTGAGCGGAACTGATTTGTTGAGCAAGCAATGAATCATTTTCCTTCTGAATATCTTCATAACTCACTTTTAACATCTCAAGATCTTGCTTTCTCTGAAGAAATTCATATGAAAGTGTCTCATGATCAGTTAAGACAGTGTTATGATGATTTTGAAGGTTGTCAAACCGAGTTTGAAGTCTCTGAAGATTATCTGTCAGAGTCTTAGTTTGATTCAATTCCTCACCCAACAGGTCATCGCTTCTGTCCAGCTGATTTTCCATCTTTTCTAAAGCCTTCTGTTGTTTAACAGCAATTTTAGCAAGTTTTGAGTAGTTGGGCTTAAGATTGTCATCAGATTCATCCTCACTCGAGTCAGAGGGGGAATGCATGAGTACCTTGGTACCTTTTGCCATGAAGTAATAGGTGGGAGCATAGTCATCGATGCCCTTGTCAGCAGAGTCAAAGAAGTCATTTTCTTCAGCATTGAAGATGGACTTGCTGACGTATGCAGTAGCGAGGTCTAGGCTAGCCACACCAGAGTCAGATTCCTCCTCTTCCGCATTTTCCTCAGATTCCGCTTCAGAGTCCATTTCCTTGCCAATGAATGCTCGGGCCTTCTTGGAGCTGCTCTTCCTGTGAGGTGAAGACTTTGAGGATTTTGATGATGAAGACTCTGAGGATTTCTTCTTCCTCTTTGAATCGTCAGAGTCATCATCTTTGTACTTCTTTTTCTTTGATTCCTTTTCCCACAGGGGACAATCAAACATGTAGTGACCAGGTTTCTTGCATTTGTGGCAAGTTCTCTTCTTGTAGTCACGGGATGAGGAATCATCATTTCTTGAAGACTTTCCAAAACGGCCACTGTCGGTGTCAAAACCGGCGGATCTCGGGTAGGAGGACCCGAACTGTGCGTCTAGGCGGATGGTAACAGGAGACAAGGGACACGATGTTTTTACCCAGGTTCGGGCCCTCTCGATGGAGGTAAAACCCTACTCCTGCTTGATTGATATTGATGATATGGGTAGTACAAGAGTGGATCTACCACGAGATCAAGGAGGCTAAACCCTAGAAGCTAGCCTATGGTATGATTGTCGTAATGGTTGTTGTCCTACGGACTAAAACCCTCCGGTTTATATAGACACCGGAGAGGGCTAGGGTTACACAGAGTCGGTTACAATGGTAGGAGATCTACATATCCGTATCGCCAAGCTTGCCTTCGACGCCAAGGAAAGTCCCATCCGGACATGGGACGAAGTCTTCAATCTTGTATCTTCATAGTCTTGGAGTCCGGCCAATGATGATAGTCTGGCTATCCGGACACCCCCTAGTCCAGGACTCCCTTAGTAGCCCCCGAACCAGGCTTCAATGACGATAAGTCCAGCGCGTATGTAGTCTTCGGCGTTGCAAGGCGGGTTCTCCTTTAAGTTCCATGTACCTGCCGAACAGTGTCCGGCTTCCTTATCAATGTCGCGCTTCTTGGCTTCCACGCCCAATAATGGCCTTCTTCCACGCGTCGCACGAATGCGAAAAGCCAGGGTATCTTTTATGTTTTACCCCCTAGCTGCGCAAATAATCTGCCTATAAGAGAGGCAAGAATCCAGATCCAAATCACACCATCTTCCTTCTGCGAGTACTCATCGGAGCGCCTCTGACCAAAAATCCATTCCATCATGGACAGTCGACGCGGCTCCTCCTCTCGCACTCCCAGCCCTCTGCCAGGAGATTGGCAGAGATGCTCTGTCCCGCACAACGAGCTGGTGACGCTCCAAGCGGAGGGATATCTCCCTCCGGCCTTCATGGTTCCAGTTCGAGCCGGGCTGTCCACCTACCAAGGTGGGAAGCAAGCGGAGGCTACCCCAAGTCCCAACAAAGGGGAGCGGGTATGCTTCGTCCCCTATCTGATAAGGGGGCTCGGATTTCCTATACATCCGTTCCTCCGCGGGCTCCTGGAGTTCTACGGACTCCAGCTCCATCACCTCACGCCCGCCTCTATCCTGCATATCGCGGGTTACGTAGCTCTTTGCGAGCTATTTCTGGGCGTCGAGCCCCATGTTGCGCTATGGAAGAGGTTTTTCTGCCTTGTACCCCGCTCTCACGAGGGGTCCATATATCAAGTGGGCGGTGCCGAAATATGGCGCATCGCCGGGACCGGATATCCATCCGGAACCCCTAAGAAGGCGTCCGAAGACTGGCCTTCAGAATGGTTTTTCGTAGAAGACGCTCCGCTGCTGGACCCTATTCGGATCGGCCTCCCGGAGTTCAATAATGCTCCTTTGAAGAAACGCCTTAGCTGGCGCCCGTGGAGCCCCCAGCTTGAGGAAGACAAGAGCGTCCATTATTTGATGGGCCGGATAAGGTTACTGGCCCATTCCGGGTTGACCATGATTGGAGTCATGGCAACATGCATTATGCGGGGGGTGCAGCCGCTGCAATACAGGGGCCACCCTATGTGGGATTTCAACGGGGAGGACGATGCCACCCGTCATGGCCGCAAAGGGCCGGGATCGGCCGAAGACCTGGCGAAGATCCTGTCCGGCCTGTACAAGGGGGAGAAGGAGGATTTCCTCCAGACGAGCCCGTTGAATGGGTTCTCCATGAATAACCCTCGGCGTTGGGTAAGCGAACACTTTGTGTGCCCGACCCATGCTTTCAAAGTTTAAGTTTCTTATATTATGCTTTCAACGCAGGAGCTGCGTCGGGTTGTGGAGGGCATGCTTAGTCCAGCTCCGCAACCCGAGGATCCAGAGAGATCCTAGGATCCGGCCTCCGAAGAGGACCCGGACATAAAGGTGGAGCTAATCGACGAGGTGTTCCACCAGCTCAGCATGGATAATGCTTTAGTCGCCATTACGGCTGACTACCCTGGACTATATCTGGCTTCCCAGGTGATTGTGACCGAAGTCCTGACACCATTACTTCTTCCTTGCTCATTTCTGACCACCGTATACGATGGCGCTTTATAGGAGGCACCTTCAAGGCGGGAAGCTGAGCCCGCGGCGGCTGACCAACAAGGGTCAGTCCGGCCCAGTAGGCGGAAGAGGAGCACGGCGCGGATTGAAACGTCGCCGCAAAGGTATAGCTCATGGTTCGTTATTTAGAGCAACGTTCCTAGAAAGCATTTGAATGCTCATGACTTTTGTAGGAGAAAAAGCGCCCGCCGGACTGCGGGCGTAAAGGTTGCCAACCCAGCCTCTACCAGCCAGGCTCCAGCACCTGGTCTGGAGGGGGAGGCAAGCGCAAGGCGCGAGCCGGATACTCCTCCAATGGAGGATGCGGACAGACTGTCCGCCACCAAGTCTGAGGTGGAGAGCGCCATGAACCACAGGCGCCGCCGGACAGTTTTTCGTGACGCGTGCTTCTCCCTTGAGGCGTTGAATGCCTTTAACGCGGGGGACGCGCACCTCCGTGCTGCTCGAGATGGTTTGACCAGAGCCACGGAGCAGTATGTAAAAGACATACGGGTAAGAGATTTTAATAGTTGTATATGCCAGTAGCCCCCGAGACTTAAAGTAGTTATATTAACTGATATAAGGCTCATTTGAAATGCAGGATCTTACAAAGAAGAATACCCAACTGTCTCAGGAGCTGCAAGAGTGTAAGGCCCAACTTGAGGCCGCACAGGCTGCCGCAGGAGGACACGCAGGGACCCCTCCTGGTAACACATTATTTTTTTTAAAGATAAGTGGTGTGCGGCGTGCGCGCAAGTCTAATAATGACATTGCAGGTGCTGTCGGACAAGATTCGGACAGGCAAGAACTACTGCACCAGCTGAAGGCCGGCGAGAGGGTGCTGACGAGGGTGCAGCAGGAAAGGAACAAGCTCTAGGATGCCCACGCCCAGCTTGGAGAAGAGCTGAAAGGTGTTCGGGCCGAGCTGTCTGGCTCCGTTAAGGAGAATCAGCGGCTTCGTCGCGGCATCTATAGTAAGTGCTTGAGCGAACTCCTTTGAAAAGAAGAGTTCGGCGAGGAAGTCAATTGACAAAATATGTCTGTAGGTATACTCACAGGTCGCCCTGCGGAGGAGATGCCCGTATCAACGGGTGATCAACTTCCCGAGCTGGTGCAACTGCTCGAACGAGTTCGGCATGCAATGAGCGGTGTCGTCTAGGCTTTATGGCCATCCCTCTCCCTACCCGAGGGCCTTGGAGAGCTTGCGGAGAAGCTTCAGGGAGTGCGGCAGTGCTTCCGTTTATGGAAGATTTCGGCCTGCCGCCAAGGTGCCAGGGAGGCCTGGGCCATGGTGAAGACGCGGTACAAGAAGGCGGATCCCAACCACATGACCGACGTCGGACCTGTGGGGCCTGATGGGAAGGAGATCCCTTTGAGTTTAGTATACGGCCAAATAGAGTTGGCCGCTAAATTTTCCCAACGGGACTGTAAATTAGACAGCCTGTTAGACGGGATTGAGGAGGAATACAGTCAGTCGATTTGACAATGTATTTTAAAATGACATGTAAAATGCCTTCTAGCCGGATTGTAGATCGTTTGTCTTTGCCGACCTTTTCGCTTCAACCTCGGGACCCTAGAGTCCGGAGTGTGTCCGAATACCTTCTCGGTTAAGAAACAACCGGGGCATGCATGGAGACCAGGCGTAGGAGTCATTAGTGCTTTATCAGACAAGTGCCCAACTAGTTATGTTATATTACATGGTTAGTAAGAAACATCTTCCAGGGAGAATAGTTCCGTTAAGGGTTCCTTTCCCTGGGAGGCATGCCCTAAAGTGCATGTCTGGACTGCGAAAAGAGCAGGATAACATCTGGGGGCAGATAAATAAATTGATAAAAAAATCATCTTTCAAGTCACCGACCGAATATTCCCTTAAGAACGCTAGCTTTCGGCTTCACCTAGTCTGAGGTACACATCCGGCTGACCCGGCAGTAACAATCACAGAGGTGCTCCCTTTACCTCCTAGCCGAACAATCGGGAACGTAGGGGTAAGCACAGGAGCCAGGCAACCCAGCTTGGCCAAAACTTAAGTCATATCGATGCATATAATGGTGAATAAAAGGTGCACGTGGAAGTTTGACACGCATGCCGGGCATGAAGCCCTTATAATTAAGCTTCTGGTGAGGAAGCCCCCAGGTATAATGAGTGCGAATAGCACATCAATTGTGTGCGAACGATGCGCAAGTAAGCCTTTTAAGGCTTTGATGAATAGGGGTAAGAGAAAAAAGAGAAACAAAAGACAACTGAAGTGTAAAAAATTTGGACGGGGGAAGGGGACGAACTCTTAGTCCGGCTCTAGGCATAGAATCTTCGGAGGCGGGCTGCGTTCCATGGGTTCGGCTCGAGTCGGTTGTCCGACGCATTTCGTAGACGGTACGCTCCGCCGGTCAAGACTTGATCGATAATGAAGGGGCCTTCCCATTTGGGCTTGAGTTTGTCCTTTTTCTTGTCCGGCAGGCATAGAACTAGTTCGCCAACGTTGTAAGTCTTGGCCCGTACTTCTCTACTTTGATATCTTCGAGCCTGCTGCTGATAGAATGCGGAACGAGCCTTGGCGACGTCGCGTTCTTCCTCCAATGCGTCCAAGCTGTCCTGCCGATCCAGCTCGGCTTCTCTTTCTTCGTACATGCGCACTCGAGGTGAGTCATGAATGATGTCGCAGGGCAAAACTGCTTCTGCGCCGTATACCATAAAAAATGGTGTGAATCCGGTGGTACGGTTGGGCGTTGTCCGCAGCCCCTAGAGTACGGGGTCGAGCTCCTCTACCCAGTGCGTGTCAGATTTCGTAAGTGACCGCACTAGTCTGGGTTTGATGCCGCTCATTATTAGACCGTTCGCTCGTTCCACTTGACCGTTGGTTTGAGGATGATAGACTGAAGTGTAATCAAGCTTAATGGCCATATTTTTGCACCATGATTTAACCTCGTCGGCCGTGAAGTTCGTGCCGTTATCGGTGATGATGCTGTGGCAGACACCATAACGGTGTACTACCCCGGATATGAAGTCTATCACTGGTCCGGACTCTGCCGTTTTAACTGGCTTGGCCTCTATCCATTTGGTGAATTTATCCACCATGACCAATAGGTACCTTTGCTTGTGGGTTCCCCCTTTAAGGGGTCCAACCATGTCAAGCCCCCAGACCGCGAACGGCCAGGTAATGGGTATAGTTTTGAGGGCGGTGGGTGGCATATGGCTCTGATTAGCAAAGAGCTGACAACCGACGCATCTTTGGACTAAGTCCTGAGCATCTGCCCGGGCCGTCGGCCAATAAAATCCTGTACGAAATGCCTTTCCTACAAGGGCCTGAGCTGCGGCGTGGTGTCCGCCTAGTCCGGCATGAATTTCAGCCAGAAGGTTTCGCCCTTCCTCTTCGGAGATACACCTTTGAAGGACTCCGGTTGTGCTTTTCTTATAGAGTTCTCCCTCATGGACCTTGTAGGCTTTAGATCGCCGGACTATGCAGCGGGCCTCATTTTGGTCTTTGGGAAGTTCCTGCCTAAGCAAGTAGGCTAGGAATGGCTCTGTTCACGGGGTGATTACTGCCATTATGTCGTGGGCTGAAGGTGTTATTTCTTCGGTTGAATCGCCGATTATGTCAGATTGCTCTGTGTCGGTTGGTGCGGCTGCTTCCGGTTTGTTATTTCCGGACTCCTCTTCCCATAGTACGGATGGCTTAAAGAGCCGTTCCAGGAAGATGTTTGGAGGGACAGCGTCACGTTTCGCGCCGATGCGTGCCAGTACGTCGGCTGCTTGGTTATTATCCCGAGCTACATGGTGGAATTCGAGTCCTTCGAACCGAGCTGACATTTTGAGGACAGCGTTATGATAGGCTGCCATTTTCGGATCCTTGGCGTCAAAGTCTCCATTTACTTGAGATATTGCGAGGTTTGAGTCCCCACGCACCTCTAGGCGTTGAATGCCCATGGAGATTGCCATCCGGAGGCCATGTAAAAGGGCCTCGTATTCGGCTGGGTTGTTGGAGTCCATGTACATTATCTGAAGTACGTATTGGACTGTGTCCCCGGTTGGGGACGTCAATACGACGCCAGCCCCCAATCCGGCCAACGTTTTCGAGCCGTCGAAGTGCATAATCCAATTGGAGTATGCGTCGTACTCTTTAGGGAGTTCGGCTTTCGTCCACTCAGCGACAAAGTCAGCCAAAACTTGCGACTTTATAGCTCACCGAGGTTTGTAGGTTATATCGAATGGTAAGAGCTCTTGCAATCCTGCCCGTCGCGTCGCGGTTGTTTATAATGTCGTTGAGGGGTACTTCGGAAGCCACTGTTATCGAACACTCTTGAAAGTAGTGTCGGAGCTTCCGGGATGCCATGAACACCGCATACGCTATCTTTTGGTAGTGCGGGTAACGGGACTTGCAGGGAGTTAACACAGTGGATACGTAGTACACTGGTTTTTGAAGAGGGAATTTATGCCCTTCGGTCTCTCATTCTACGACGAGTACCGCGCTTACAACTTGATGTGTTGTCGTGATGTATAACAACATTGGTTCGCCCAGGTTAGGCGCGGCCAGGACCGGATTTGTTGCCAATATGGATTTTATTTCTTCGAGTCCAGCGGTGGCAGCATCCATCCACTCGAAGTGTTCAGTGCGCCTGAGGAGGCGATAGAGGGGCAATGCCTTTTCTCCCAAACGGGAGATAAAGAGGCTTAGAGCCGCCACGCATCCAGTCAATTTTTGTATTTGTTTGAGGTCTTTTGGAATATCTAGCTGTGACAGAGCTCGGATCTTGGCTGGGTTTGCTTCAATTCCTCTACCGGACACAATGAAGCCCAGGAGCTTTCCGGCTGGTACGCCGAAAACGCATTTTTCCGGATTCAGCTTGATGTCATATGCTCAGAGGTTGTCGAATGTGAGCCTAAAATCGTCTACTAGGGTTTCGACGTGTTTGGTTTTGACGACTACGTCGTCTACGTATGCCTCTACTATTTTGCCGATCTGGGTAGCCAGACATGTCTGAATCATGCGCTGATATGTTGCGCCGGCGTTTTTAAGTCCGAAGGGCATCGTGTTGAACCAGAATGGTCCGTATGGAGTAATGAATGTAGTTGCGGCTTGGTCCGCTTCCGCCATCTTGATTTGATGGTAGCCAGAGTATGCGTCCAAGAAGCACAATGAATCGTGCCCTGCGGTAGCATCGATTATTTGGTCGATGCGGGGGAGGGGGAAGGGATCCTTTGGGCAGGCCTTGTTGAGGTCTTTAAAATCGACACATAGGCGCCAGGATTTGTCCTTCTTTGGTACCATTACCAGGTTTGCTAGCCAATCAGGATGTTTGATGTCTCTGATGAATCCGGCTTCCAATAGTTTGGCTAGTTCTTCTCCCATTGCATGTCGTTTGGGTTCGGAAAATCGTCGAAGAGCCTGTTTGACTGGTTTGAACCCTTTTAGGATATTTAGGCTATGTTCTGCCAATCTGCGTGGGATTCCCGGCATATCTGAAGGGTGCCAGGCGAAAATGTCCCAATTTTCCCGAAGGAATTCTCGCAGTGCGGCGTCTACATCAGGGTTCAACTGCGCCCCGATGGAGGCCGTTTTTGTCGGGTCCGTTGGATGGACCTGGAATTTTACTATTTCGTCCGCTGGTTTAAAGGAGGTGGACTTGGATCTCTTATCGAGTATCACATCATCCCTATTCACCGTAGAGCACAGCGCGGTGAGTTCTTCTGCCGCTAGGGCTTTGGATAGTGCCTCCAGGGCTAATGCGGCTGTCTTGTTTTCGGCGCGGAGTGCTATGTCCGGATCACTAACGAGAGTGATTATTCCGCCGGGCCCAGGGATTTTGAGCTTCATGTACCCGTAATGGGGTACGGCTTGAAAAATTGTGAATGCCTCTCGTCCTAATATAGCGTGATATCCGCTGTTGAACGGGGCCACTTGGAACGTGACTTCTTTGGACCTGTAATTGTCCGGCGAGCCGAACACCAGATCGAGTGTGATTTTTCCGGTGCAGCATGCTTCCCGGCTAGGGATTATTCCTCTGAAGGTTGTGCTGCTTTGCTCAATGCGACTCCAGTCTATTTTCATTTTTTGAAGAGTTTCCTTGTAGATGAGGCTTAATCCGCTGCCGCCATCCATGAGTACCTTGGTAAGTCGAAAGCCGTCCACTATTGGACTAAGTACCAGTGCGGCTGGTGCTCGGGCTGTTCAGAATTTAGGTTCGTCGCTGGCGTTGAAGGTGATGGCTGTGTCGCTCCATGGATTTGTTGTTGCTACTTGGTAGACTTCGGCGAGGCTGCGGATTGTTCGTTTCCGCATATTATATGATGCAAAAGTCTCGAAGACTGTGATACCGTACCGGTATTGTTGGAGTGGTTTTCCGGGGCTAGAAGCTCCTCGCCACTTTTGGCCACCTGCCGTAATATCCAACATGCTCGAAGGCTATGTGTTGGGGTGGCACCCTCTGTACTGTGAATTTTACAGGGTCCGCTAAGCCATCCCTCCAATACGGTTCCGTGCCCTTTATGGGGTTTTTGCTTTTTGGTTTTTGTACCTGGTGCCTGAGTGTAATGCACCCTTTTGTTGCGGACTAGGGTTGTATTCGGGGCCGGATTGTCCCAAAACTTATTTTCGGTTTTCCAGAAACTCTCCATCGCATAGTACTTTCGTACTATGGACGCCAGGTCGGCAAAGCGTGTAACTTCATGACGGCTGACGGCGTTCAAGATTCCCTCGTCCGTGCAATTATTGCAAAAAATTGAGATTACGTTCTCCTCTCGGCAGTCCTTTATCTTGTCCACAACCAGGAGGAATCTGGCCCAGTAATGATGTACTGTTTCAGCGGGCTCTTGCCGGATTAGAGATAGATCGCATATGTCTGGGCGGGTGGGTGGAATTAAGTCTGGAACCCTACCCATCTCGAGGCTCAAGGGCCGAGAAGTTTCCAAATTTGGAAGCTTATATTGCTGGATGTTGCCCAACGAGACTGGTCCGATGCCTGACTTTAGGTTCAGTGCTTGATCGAAGTCCGCCCCTCCGCGGGAATCCGGCATGGAGGGTTCGGGAGCCCGGGCATGACTAGTTTTCAATACAGGAGAAGAGTCGCCGCATTGTTCCTCTACCACTGCAACGTGGTGGGTGACCTGGGGAGAGTTAATCTCTCTCAGATCGGCTTTAAGCCAAATCTAATTGTAGTCTGTAGCGACTCCCAGGGAAGCGATGCGATCCAAGAGCTCGTTTACGGACGAGAGCTCTACTGGATCCAGCCGCTCGGTGAATTCCGAACTGACGTGAAGATTGCTTTTGACGACCTGAGAGGTCATTGTCGAAACGGCGGCCGGACAGGCGGTCATAAGAAAACCACCTAGCCGGATAGTTTGGACGGCGGCCAAGGCTCCTTTGGCGAAGATACCGTCCTTGAAGACGGGAAGAGGCATCCTTCCTATCGGTGACGGCACAGAGGAACTCTCAATGAAAGCACCAATGTCGGTGTCAAAACCGGCGGATTTTGGGTAGGGGGTCCCGAACTGTGCGTCTAGGCGGATGGTAACAGGAGACAAGGGACACGATGTTTTTACCCAGGTTCGGGCCCTCTCGATGGAGGTAAAAGCCTACTCCTTCTTGATTGATATTGATGATATGGGTAGTACAAGAGTGGATCTACCACGAGATCAAGGAGGCTAAACCCTAGAAGCTAGCCTATGGTATGATTGTCGTAATGGTTGTTGTCCTACGGACTAAAACCCTCCGGTTTATATAGACACCGGAGAGGGCTAGGGTTACACAGAGTCGGTTACAATGGTAGGAGATCTACATATCCGTATCGCCAATCTTGCCTTCCACGCCAAGGAAAGTCCCATCCAGACACGGGACGAAGTCTTCAATCTTGTATCTTCATAGTCTTGGGGTCCGGCCGATGATGATAGTCCGGCTATCCGGACACCCCCTAGTCCAGGACTCCCTCAGCCACGGTGAGAGAACTTCTGGAATTTCCTCGCGAGCATTGCTAGCTCCTGGCTCAGTTCTTCAGGATCACCAAGGCTGTTACCAGAATCCCTAGCTTCGGACTCAGATACTGCCTTGGCCTTCAGTGCACGTGATCTTCCATAGCTCGATCCATAGAGATCTCTCTTTTCAGCAAGCTGGAACTCATGAGTATTTAGCCTCTCGAGGATATCAGTGGGATCAAGTGACTTGTAATCAGCTCGTTCTTGAATCATTAGTGTGAGGGTATCAAATGAGGTGTCAAGTGATCTCAGCAATTTCTTCACCACCTCATGATCGGTGATATTAGTGGCACCAAGTGCTTGAAGCTCATTTGAGATGTCACTGAGGCCATTGAAGGTTTGCTGAACATTTTCGTTGTCGAGTCTTTTGAAGCGGTTGAAGAGATTGCGAAGAACATCAACTCGGGAGTCACGTTGAGTTGAAACTCCTTTGTTAACCTTGGACAGCCTGTCCCAAATCAGCTTAGCAGTTTCCAGTGCACTCACTCTGTCGTACTGACCTTTGCTCAGATGGCCACATATGATATTCTTCGCTTGAGAATCAAGTTGCTTGAATCTATTCACATCGGTAGCATTCAAAGACGGAGAGACTGAGGGGACGCCATTTTCCACAATGTACCAGAGATCATTATCAATTCCCTCAAGCTGCATACACATCTTGTTCTTCCAGTAGGGGTACTCTGTCCCGTCAAAGGTAGGACACCCAGCCGAGACCTTGATCATACCTGCAGTCAACATAACTAAAACTCCAGGAGGTTAAACCAAAATCACACAGAACAAGGGAGTACCTTGCTCTGATACCAATTGAAAGTACGTTACGTTGACTACAGGGGGTGAATAGGCAATTTTTAAGAAAACTTCACTGAGGAATTTCAATGCGAGGAAATTCCTAAGTGAAGAACTACTTGCAGCAGAATAAGTACTCAGGTATAAGAAAAACAGAGTAACAACATAGTCATGATGATGAAATGAAAGACAAGCACTGAGTACAGAAAGCGTAAACACAGGATAAGCAGGATGAAGACAAACAGACTGAAGAATTAGGATTGAGGAAATAGAGAAAGTCTTCAGTCAATGTCTTCAAGCAGTATTGATCAGGTACATCAACACATAACTGAGGAAATGAAAGGGTTGAGGAAATAGAACCAGTTGGCTTCATGAAGACAATGATTTGTTCGACCAGTTCCAACTATTGTGACAGTTGTACGTATGGTTGGAGCGGCTAAGTATTTAAACTCGAGGACACACAGTCCCAGACACACAGTCCTCACCGTATTCTCCTTGAGCTAAGATCACGCAAATCTCGCCCAACAGTAGTGGAAAGTCTTCACAGGTGACTTCCAAACCTTCACAGACTAGGTCACTCGGCAATCCACAACTCCTCTTGGATGCTCAGACCATGACGCCTAACCGTCTGGAGGATACACAGTCCTCAAAGGTAACAAGCATCGGTTCCACACAGGAACAATCTCTTCAGTGATGCTCAATCACTTTGGGGTTTGTAGGTTTGGGTTTGGGATTTGGGTTTTCCTCACTTGATGATTTTCGCTTAAAGTCCTCAGAGGATGGGATGCTCTCAATTGACAAGTATCAGTTTCTCTCGGAGCAGCCAACCAACTAGTGGTTGTAGGGGGCGGCTATTTATAGCCTAGGGAGCAGCCCGACATGATAAGACATAAATGCCCTTCAATGATATGATCGTTAGGTGGTAGATATTTTGGAACGGCTAGCGCGCGGCTCAGCAATGGTCAGATACTTTGAGGTTTGAATTCCTCAAGGCTATGATGTTCCTCACTGTGTAGGCAATCCGCACTGGCAAATTTCTAACTCCTCAGTTAGGACAAATTCCTCAGAGCCCAGAAGATCTTCGTCTCTGTCACTGAAGAAATTGACTGAACTGAAATGAGATTTCCAATGGCTTCACTCGAAGGATTGGGTAGGTGTAGGATTTTGAGATGAGCATCACTTGGAAATCTGTTTCCTTAGTATTACCTCGACCCCCTTTAACAGTACGGTGTTTCCTATGACTCAAGAAGAAGAAAATGAAACTATGAAAACAGAAGTCTTCACGCTTCAGATTCCTCGCATGATTATCAAAGTCTTCACGGTCACACCAATTTCTTCACTTTCAAAGTCTTCAGGAGAACCAAAGTCTTCAGCTGAAGACATTCATTTTTAGGGGTCGACTTTCACTGTAAATATCAAACTCCTCATTGACTTATAGAGCCTGTGTACACTCACAAACGTATTAGTCCCTTAACCTATAAGTCTTCAATACAAAAAAATCACTAAGGGGCACTAGATGCACTTACAGTAAGAGACATAATATGACACACCATATATAATAAAGCATGATTATGACGTTCGGACACACCATTACACTATGGTGTTCGATGTGGCGTGAGTTGTGAAAGAATTTCACATTGTCTTAAATGAAGACCAAACTCGTAACTCAAATACTCACCTCTGCGATCAGATAGTAGAAACTTTATTTTCTTGTTACGGTAATTCTCCACTTCAATATGAGATTCTTTGAACTTTTCAAATATTTCAGACTTGTGTTTCATCAAGTAGATATACCCATACCTACTCAAATCATCTGTGAAGGTCAGAAAATAACGATACCAGCCGCGTGCCTCAACACTCATCGGACAGCATACATCGGTACGTATTATTTCCAATAAGTCATTAGCTCGCTCCATTGTTCCGAAGAACGGAGTTTTAGTCATCTGTCACATCCCTAGCTTGGTTGCTACATCATGTCTAAATTTCTTTTGAACTTGAAATGGGGATGACAAACCCTAGCACTAAATAAAATGCAATTAGGATCAAAATAAAAATATTTTCAGTGAACCCAGAATGCCCTTTAGAAAAGTTCATTATTTTTGTTAAAGGTGAAAACCTCTGCCAAAAATGATGCACATATTTTTAGGCCATTCTGGATTTTTGAATTAAATCCTATTGTATTTGACTTTGGGCATTTAAATACTATAAATAATTTAAATGTTCAAATAAATGTTGGAAATTGTTAGGGGTCACTGAAATAATTCAGAAAGCACCCATAATTGTTTCCAGGATTTTATGAAATGGTTTGGTATTATTACTAAATCAAAATAAATAGCAAAAATAGAAAACAGAAAGTAATAGAAAAACAGGAGAGAGAGGAAGCCTACCTGGGCCACTTACCCGCAGCCCACCTAGCGCCCCACCTGGCCCAGCAATGCGGCTGAGGCCCAGCCCACCTCCTCCTCTCTGTCGTCTTCCTCCCCCTCGCCCCGAAGCTGCTCGGTGGCGAGCGCCGACGCCGCCCCGGCCACCTCCTGCTTCCCCTGGCCACCTCCTGCTTCCTCCCCGAGCCCTCTAGCGACGCCACGGAGTCGTCCTCGACCGCTATCCCTTCTCTCTGCTCGCTCTAGCTCTCTCCCTCTCTCGATTTGGAGCACCACCGAGAGCCAACGGAGGGCGCCGCCGTCGCATCCATAGCCACCAGCCACCCCTCGCCCTTCCGCTGAGCTCAGGAGCTCCGCCTCGACCCCCTCTTCCTCCCCACCGAGCCAAGCCCCTCGGGAAGCTCCACATCACCTCCACGCCATTGTCTTCGTCCTCGACCGCCGCCGATGGTCACCGTCGATTCGCCGCCGTCCGAGCTTCCCCGAACACGCCGAGGTCACCACTGCACTCCACGTGAGCTCCTGATCATCCTCCCCCTCTCCGTTTTCTCTCTAGCATGCCGTAGCCGCCGCGCCTCTCTTCCCCGACAGCACACCGCCGCACGAGCTCATCACCGACGAGGCTCCGGTGGCCATTTGGTCCCGTGCGTTCCTCCGTTGGGTTCATGAGCTCTCATAGAACGCGTAGGTGCCAACCGTAGATCCTCCCGTGCACGATGTCATCATTTTCATCGGCGCCCGAACTCCGGCCGCCGCCACAACCTCGCTTCCGGCGAACTCCGTCCACCCCCGCACCTCCCGTTGGTTCCCCTAGATGCGCGCGGGCACGGGCTATCCTCTGGTGCCCCTGGCGCGTCGATCCGTCGTCTCTGGCGCAACTCCGGCGAGGTCTCGCCGTCGCCGTGGTCGCCGGCGTCACTAGCCGACGTGGTCGCGTGATTAGCGCTAATCACGGCCAGCTAACCCTCCCCAGAGCCACTGACGTATGGGCCCCACGCCCTTATTTGATCTTTATTATTTTCTGTTAAGTTTTAACCTAACCACCATGGGCCCACACGTCAGCTTTGACCGTGCTGACGTGTCTGTTGACCCGGCCCCACCTGTCATTGGCACTATCCAGCCCCAGTCACTAACCAGTGGACCCCACTGGTCAGGTTGGACCTGGACCCGCCTAGTTGACCTGCTGACATCAGCATGACCTAGTGCTGACGCAATAAATCATTTTCTGGATTTATTTTAATTCAGGAAATTCCAGAAAATGATTTAAACTTCAAAAATTCATAGAAATTCAACCGTAACTCCAAATTAAATAAATCATATATGAAAAATTATCAGAAAAATTCAAGGAATCCATCTGTACCATTTTCATGCATGTTAGAACAACTTATAGATGCTGTTTAGCACAAATCATACTAATAGCATTTAAATATCCACATATGGAGTTTAAGTTTGAATCTTGGATTCAAACCAACTTCATTTAATTTGGTTTTAGTTGCATTAGCACAAACCACAGCATATTGCCATATCTCATTCATGCATCATATTGTGCATTGCATTGATTGTGTTTTTCCTCAGTTGCCGGTGATTGCCCCCTCTCGATAGACGTGATACCGACGATGTGATCGATGACACCGATGAAGAGCTATATTATCTTCAGAAGTGCCAGGCAAGCAAAACCCCCTTGTTCATTCCGATAAAATCCCACTCTCTCGCTCCTGCTCTCTTTTACTGCATTGGGACAACAACGACATATTTGTTACTTGTTGCGGTAGCTGAACCCCTTTATCCTTTGCATGACCTGTCATTGCCACAGTAAATAGATGAAACCCACTAGCATGAGTAGGAGTTGTTTGAGCCCTGATGTGCCTACTCATTCATGCTTGTTTGTCATGCCTGCTACTGCTTAGAGTTGAGTCAGGTCTGATTCATCGGGGATGAATCGGAGGTGTATAAACATGTCCTACTGTTGAGAGCTAAGTGTGTGAACACGATTTGGTAAAGGTAGCGGTGAGAGGCCATGTAGGAGTACATGGTGGGTTGTCTCATTGCAGCCGTCCTCAGGAACTGAGTTCTGTGTTTGTGATCCATGACCAGTTACTACCACACATTGGGTTCCGGTAACTCGACCCCTCTCGACTTATTAATCAACATGATCTCTGTCCAGGAGTTGCAACTAGTTTCTGGTGTTTGTAGGTAGTGTTAGTAGTCTACCAAGTGGCACCCGGTACAGGTGGGCTTGGGACAGACTAGGCACAGTGGCACGGTGTACCAAGTGGCACCCGGATGGTGGGCTTGGGAACCCTGCTCACATCGTTTGGGGCCGTGAGTGACACCCCGGGCGGATCTCCTTGCGGATGGAACCCGAATAGGCGATAAACCTGGACTAGAGACTTGTTCGGTTAGTCAGGTCGTGGCCGACTCCCTCGCCTGGCTTCCGCTTGAAGGTTGCCGAGGTACATGACGTGTATAGGGCGATAAGTGGAGAAAGCGTGTGTGAAGAAGTACACCCCTGCAGGGTTATCATTATCTATTCGAATAGCCGGATTCCTCGGATATGGAAACTTGGACCCCTTGCATAGTTCATAGACAAGTGAAAGTGGATACTCTAAAATACGCAAGATAAGCGTGAGTGCTATGGATGGCGTTCTCGTAGGGAGACGGGAGCGGATCCATAGTGGTGTATTGATATGGTGAATATGTGGACTCGTGTGCGCCACCTCAAAAGAGTTACTTGTAGTCGTAGTTCAGGATAGCCACCGAGTCAAAGCTGGCTTGCTGCAGTTAAACTCCACCATCCCCTTTGTTGATAATGATGCATATGTAGTTAGTTCTGATGTAAGTCTTGCTGGGTACATTTGTACTCACGTTTGCCTATTTTATGTTTTTGCAGAGAGACTTCAGTCTCGCTAGTAGTTCCACGTGGACTTCGCCGTTTAGCTTGTTACCTCAGCTACGATCTTGTGCCCTCGGTAGGATCTGGTAGATAGTCAGGCTTCTCAGCCTTTTTCATTTTTTAGTTGTCTGTACTCAGACATGTTAAGCTTCCGCATGTGCTTTGACTTGTATGCTCTGAATGTTGGGTCATGAGACCCCTGTTTGTAATATCTCGCTCCTCGGAGCCTATTGAATAAATACTCGAGTCGTAGAGTCATGTTGTGATGCCATGTTGTATTTGCACATATCAAGCATATTGTGTGTATGTTATTGAAATGCTTGGTATGTGTGGGATCTGGCTATCTAGTTGTTTATCCTTAGTAGCCTCTCTTACCGGGAAATGTCTCCTAGTGTTTCCACTGAGCCATGGTAGCTTGCTACTGCTCTGGAACACTTAGGCTGGCCGGCATGTGTCCTTCTTCGTTCCTGTGTCTGTCCCTTCGGGGAAATGTCACGCGATGAATACCAGAGTCCTGTTAGCCCGCTATAGCCCGGTTCACCGGAGTCCTGCTAGCCCAGTGCTACAGCCTGGATTCACTCGCTGATGACCGACACGTTCGATGCTGGGTCATGGATGCCTGTCCCTGTAAGTTTGTGCCACTTTGGGTTTACGACTAGCCATGTCAGCCTGGGCTCCTTATCATATGGATGCTAGCGACACTATCATATACGTGTGCCAAAAGGCGCAAACGGTCCCGGGCAAAGGTAAGGCGACACCCGTGGGAATACCATGCGTGAGGCCGCAAAGTGATATGAGGTGTTACATGCTAGATCGATGTGGCAATGAGTCGGGGTCCTGACAGCGTTGGTATCAGAGCTTGACTGCCTGTAGGATTACCAAGCCAAACTGGTCAAAGTTGAGTCTAGAAATTCTTTAGTTATATAAGGGAATTGATTGTGGGATGGAACGTAAGGCTCTTTTTACTCCTTATACCTTATGCCCTTCTGATCTGAGTCATCTTATCTTTCCTACGGGGTTAAGGAATTAGGATTTCTCTTCTTTCTATCAGGATCACGTGTTACTAATCCGTAGACTTATAAGATTGTTGGATTTAAGCTTGAGTTCAGTTCCTACGACTTCTGCATGTTAATTGTTGATCTCGAAATCTTGATATTGTGCTTCTGAGTGGTTATGCCACCATTTTTGTGAATGCCTCAAGTCTTTTCTGAGCATTTACAGCCGTTACGCTGTCCGAGTCATTCCAGGTTTCTAAATAGTCTGATGCATTTGCAAAATCCTTTTCCTCTGGTTTCAATGTCTTTCTAGGCCAGGTTAATCACACAAATTGTTGAGTTGAGGTACTCTACTGCCTCGACCTTTATGTTGGAGTTATTTTTATGACCCTAGGTGTCTCAGGGGATCATCTAGTAGTCTAGCCATGTTTTGTGTTCCTAGTGTGATGATTCTGGCCTGTATTCTCGAAAGCATCCCGTGATGCCACTTAGTAGTAGGTACTCTACTTCTGGGTTTTGAACCCAAGATTACCCTACTTACCTCATGTTGATAGTAATTGCTAGCTCCCTTAGGTTATTAGTAACCTTTGCGATAGTCCTCGAGGTCCGTGGTATATCGTTCTTCCAAATACCATGAACCATTCTTGGCAGGAGTTCTTTTGAACCAAAAGATCACAACTAGAGTGCTTTTGATGAGTTCTCCATTCTATATTGTGAATCTGCCAGTTCTACCTCTCTGCATGGGTTATCCGGAAGAAATATGTTGAACTTTGTTTGACATGCTAAACCATGCATCCCCAACTCAGAAAACCGTATGTTCCTTTGAGTTGTCCCGCTCTAGTTGTCTTCTGAACCTCGTCTATCAATTGATAGTCAAGAGTATGCGTGCATTCGTTCATCGATACCTATTACTCTTGTGGTCCGTCAAGCCATTCTATTCCAGAATGACTAGGAGAAACAAACTCCAGTACCTCATCCATATCTAGGATTGGGTCAAAACAATTGTACTCCGCAGATCAAAATGCCAATCCAGCTTTTGCCCTGTTCTACCTTGGAGTATTACCATCTTTTATATCGGGATTATTGTAGGAATTGCACACCATCCTATGAACTCTTGGTACAGTGATACTTCTTGCCATCATTGTTCATTCCTCGGTTCCTGTGTTATTGTAACCGGAATGCCGACAAGTGAATCGTGGTGTGTGAAATCAATACTGCTAGCAACTCCGTTGCTTGGTAGTTAAATGGACGATAACCTCATTCTTAGCGTGTTGATTATTGAATCGTCACCCTAAGGTTGATTGTGCTACCTAATCCTTATTTCCGGTGCACCCCTCGATCAATGAGTTAGGATTGTGCCGATCCCTTGTTCTTGTGATCATATCGTCCTGTCATGATAAGCAAGATTGTTCTCGAGCTTAGTAACATATCGGTGGTTCGTGATTTTCCGATTATCTTCTCGAAAGTATCACTAGGTTGTCACCTGACTGTTATGTTGAGCTCGTGATCAAGTTGGTTTATCCTGTAAACCACCCTTTCTCCAAGAATCCATGTTGGATACCCCTGAGCTAGTTGGTTAAGCTATGCATCAACTTGGAGAGTTGGGAGATAAAAACTTGTCTGACTTAGTTCATGTCAAGGGATATCTTCTTGTGTGTGTGTGTGTGTGTGTTGAAGAAGGATGATATTTTCATCGACTGACCCTTGTGATCAGTTAATGGACCTATCATCTTGTCCAACCTTTGATTTGAGTGTGGGCTATCCTCAAATCAAGTCAGAACCAACGATGTTCATAATGTTGTCTTACTCGTGGTTTTTCCTCGAGCATACACCATTATATTCTTTGGTCTGACCAATGCTATCACTTGTTCACATAATTATGGAACTCCGTCTTCATGGAAACCTGGATGAATTGTTGTTGAGCCCATCGACAACATCCTTATCTTCTCCATGATTCTGTTGGACATTAAGCTAGTGTTGGAAACTTTGTAAACAATGCCTTCGAGTTCCGTCTCTGAGGTATATGTTTGGATGAAAGAAGTGACTTCCTTTGATTCACGTGCATTTGATGTAAGTTGCCGCCGTGAATTCGAGAAAGCATGTTTTTACCTCCTCTGGAACCATCCCAAGTTAGTTATGCACGTGCGAAGTATTCTGTGGTTTGATAGACTGGTCATCTTCATTCCATATGTGTATCCTAGCACACCAAGCCACTGACTGATTTGTTCAAGGAGAAGGAGTATCTTCATAAGAGCTAATCCGGACTTATGAAAGAACTTCGATATCCTCGCTGATGGTTCCCAACCAGAACTCGGTAGTGTTTTATTGTAAGACTACCATGTGATCATGTTTGTCTGAGACAGCATGTTCACACGTGTGTAGCAGAACCAGCTCATGTTTTGGAGCTTGCTATCGTAGTTCATCTCCCGAGAATCTGCAACCTCATCTCGTCGAATTGTGTTGCAAACTTTCATTTTTCTTCCTAGACTCGATGAGTCTGGAATATCCTGACACCAACCAGATCTGAATCTCAGCCAGATATGATGGTTGGAACATTTCCCAAGAACTATAATACTGGTCCCTCGATAACCGGTTAAGTGGATGTCATGGCCAACACACCCAGCCGAAAGACCTATTATTGTAGTATCTTGATTGAAGAAGTTGGCCACCTCCCCATAAGGATTTCATAGGGTTTTACTCCAATAAGTTACTCCTTATGGATTCTTGAGCTCCCGAAGTCCGACCTTTTACTTGATGTTCTAGTTATCAAACCATATCTATGAATGGGATACACTAGCACATCAAGGAGAACATTAGAAGCGGAGTGCTAAATGTCTCTCGGTCGATCATCCGGAATCTTTTGGCCTCGCTAAGGTGAAATCCGAGAAGGTTATCTTCCTTTGTATCTACATCCTCCATCACCATTCATCATGGTAGTAAGTGGTGTTGCCAGGATCCTTGTCATTGATGTTGGTAAAACCTTGATGATTATGGAAATGCTCAAGTTCTTGAGAGCACGCACAAGCGCTAGGTGTTATCATCGGCACTAACTGGATTGCTCTCAGTTTCCTCGGAAATTCTATGACCCTTTCAAATAGTGGAGTCACTCTCTATTGTTGGGTTCTTCCCCAGTTACCAGAATCATTCCCAGCATTTGCATTTTGTTCCCAGCTTGCACCACCAATGTGCCATTCCACCATGGGTCTCTTCCATTTCCGGTGATAAGCAAATTCATCCATTACGTTGTCTTCAACAAGGTAATCCACATCATCCAAGTCCGAGTATGCCATTCTACCGACCCCCGCCAATCGATTGCTGTGATTTGCCTTAGGCTGATATAGCGAGTCTCAATGATCTCTGAATTAAAGGTAATTCTTTTGCCACTTAAGGGGATATTTCCACAAGTCACCTTCCCTAAGGTGCCCCGTTATGGTATCGTGGCAACTCAACTCCTCGCTACTTTCACAATCGTTTACCACCTTCTTAAGTGTGGAATTGTTGTCCACCTAGTGAACCTTCGTCATCCGTTTCTTTCCACCCCTCTTGATGTGTATCTCGTCTCTCAACCCGAGAGATGGTTCTATGTCTCATTCCGTGAGTTGTTCGACCTTTGAGAAGATCGATCCTTCCAGAATCTTACTTTCCCTCTCGTTGTCATGTTAGCTAGAGTTCTCAGAGCAAGACGTCGAGACAAAGATGGTGATCAAATCAACATTCCTATGAAGTGCAAGTTGGATCGTAAAGATTGCGTTAGTTGCGTTCCCCTTCATCCTACCCTACGCTTGAATCTCGAGACGAGATTCTTGTTTAGTGGGGGCGGGTTGTCACATCCCTAGCTTGGTTGCTACATCATGTCTAAATTTCTTTTAAACTTGAAATGGGGATGACAAACCCTAGCACTAAATAAAATGCAATTAGGATCAAAATAAAAATATTTTCAGTGAACCCAGAATGCCCTTTAAAAAAGTTAATTATTTTTGTTAAAGGTGAAAACCTCTGCCAAAAATGATGCACATATTTTTAGGCCATTCTGGATTTTTGAATTAAATCCTATTGTATTTGACTTTGGGCATTTAAATACTATAAATAATTTAAATGTTCAAATAAATGTTGGAAATTGTTAGGGGTCACTGAAATAATTCAGAAAGCACCCATAATTGTTTCCAGGATTTTATGAAATGGTTTGGTATTATTACTAAATCAAAACAAATAGCAAAAACTAGAAAAC
Organism: Triticum aestivum; assembly: GCF_018294505.1. NCBI lineage: Eukaryota > Viridiplantae > Streptophyta > Magnoliopsida > Poales > Poaceae > Triticum > Triticum aestivum. The sequence goes on from NC_057807.1 coordinate 67,277,219, forward strand.
AGAAAGTAATAGAAAAACAGGAGAGAGAGGAAGCCTACCTGGGCCACTTACCCGCAGCCCACCTAGCGCCCCACCTGGCCCAGCAATGCGGCTGTGGCCCAGCCCACCTCCTCCTCTCTGTCGTCTTCCTCCCCCTCGCCCCGAAGCTGCTCGGTGGCGAGCGCCGACGCCGCCCCGGCCACCTCCTGCTTCCCCTGGCCACCTCCTGCTTCCTCCCCGAGCCCTCTAGCGACGCCACGGAGTCGTCCTCGACCGCTATCCCTTCTCTCTGCTCGCTCTAGCTCTCTCCCTCTCTCGATTTGAAGCACCACCGAGAGCCACCGGAGGGCGCCGCCGTCGCATCCATAGCCACCGGCCACCCCTCGCCCTTCCGCTGAGCTCAGGAGCTCCGCCTCGAGCCCCTCTTCCTCCCCACCGAGCCAAGCCCCTCGGGAAGCTCCGCATCACCTCCACGCCATCGTCTTCGTCCTCGACCGCCGCCGATGGTCGCCGTCGATTCGCCGCCGTCCGAGCTTCCCCGAACACGCCGAGGTCACCACTACACTCCACGTGAGCTCCTGATCATCCTCCCCCTCTCCGTTTTCTCTCTAGCATGCCGTAGCCGCCGCGCCTCTCTTCCCCGACAGCACGCCGCCGCACGAGCTCATCGCCGACGAGGCTCCGGTGGCCATTTGGTCCCGTGCGTGCCTCCGTTGGGTTCGTGAGCTCTCATAGAACGCGTAGGTGCCAACCGTAAATCCTCCCGTGCACGGTGTTGTCGTTTTCATCGGTGCCCGAACTCCGGCCGCCGCCACAACCTCGCTTCCGGCGAACTCCGTCCACCCCCGCACCTCCCGTTGGTTCCCCTAGATGCGCGCGGGCACGGGCTATCCTCTGGTGCCCCTGGCGCGTCGATCCGTCGTCTCTGGCGCAACTCCGGCGAGGTCTCGCCGTCGCCGTGGTCGCCGGCGTCACTAGCCGACCTGGCCGCGTGATTATCGCTAATCACGACCAGCTAACCCTCCCCAGAGCCACTGACGTATGGGCCCCACGCCCTTATTTAATCTTTATTATTTTCAGTTAAGTTTTAACCTAACCACCATGGGCCCACACGTCAGCTTTGACCGTGCTGACGTGTCTGTTGACCCGGCCCCACCTGTCATTGGCACTATCCAGCCCCAGTCACTGACCAGTGGACCCCACTGGTCAGGTTTGACCTGGACCTGCCTAGGTGACCTGCTGACATCAGCATGACCTAGTGCTGACGCAATAAATCATTTTCTGGATTTATTTTAATTCAGGAAATTCCAGAAAATGATTTAAACTTCAAAAATTCATAGAAATTCAACCGTAACTCCAAATTAAATAAATCATATATGAAAAATTATCAGAAAAATTCAAGGAATCCATCTGTACCATTTTCATGCATGTTAGAACAACTTATAGATGCTGTTTAGCACAAATCATACTAATGGCATTTAAATATCCACATATGGAGTTTGAGTTTGAATATTGGATTCAAACCAACTTCATTTAATTTGGTTTTAGTTGCATTAGCACAAACCACAGCATATTGCCATATCTCATTCATGCATCATATTGTGCATTGCATTGATTGTGTTTTTCCTCAGTTGCCGGTGATTGCCCCCTCTCGATAGACGTGATACCGACGATGTGATCGATGACACCGATGAAGAGCTATATTATCTTCAGAAGTGCCAGGCAAGCAAAACCCCCTTGTTCATTCCGATAAAATCCCACTCTCTCGCTCCTGCTCTCTTTTACTGCATTGGGACAACAACGACATATTTGTTACTTGCTGCGGTAGCTGAACCCCTTTATCCTTTGCATGACCTGTCATTGCCACAGTAAATAGATGAAACCCACTAGCATGAGTAGGAGTTGTTTGAGCCCTGATGTGCCTACTCATTCATGCTTGTTTGTCATGCCTGCTACTGCTTAGAGTTGAGTCAGGTCTGATTCATCGGGGATGAATCGGAGGTGTATAAACATGTCCTACTGTTGAGAGCTAAGTGTGTGAACACGATTTGGTAAAGGTAGCGGTGAGAGGCCATGTAGGAGTACATGGTGGGTTGTCTCATTGCAGCCGTCCTCAGGAACTGAGTTCTGTGTTTGTGATCCATGACCAGTTACTACCACACATTGGGTTCCGGTAACTCGACCCCTCTCGACTTATTAATAAACATGATCTCTGTCCAGGAGTTGCAACTAGTTTCTAGTGTTTGTAGGTAGTGTTAGTAGTCTACCAAGTGGCACCCGATACAGGTGGGCTTGGGACAGACTAGGCACAGTGGCACGGTGTACCAAGTGGCACCCGGATGGTGGGCTTGGGAACCCTGCTCACATCGTTTGGGGCCGTGAGCGACACCCCGGCCGGATCTCCTTGCGGATGGAACCCGAATAGGCGATAAACCTGGACTAGAGACTTGTTCGGTTAGTCAGGTCATGGCCGACTCCCTCGCCCGGCTTCCGCTTGAAGGTTGCCGAGGTACATGACGTGTACAGGGCGATAAGTGGCGAAAGCGTGTGTGAAGAAGTACACCCCTGCAGGGTTATCATTATCTATTCGAATAGCCGGATTCCTCGGATATGGAAACTTGGACCCCTTGCATAGTTCATAGACAAGTGAAAGTGGATACTCTAAAATACGCAAGATAAGCGTGAGTGCTATGGATGGCGTTCTCGTAGGGAGACGGGAGCGGATCCATAGTGGTGGATTGATATGGTGAATATGTGGACTCGTGTGCGCCACCTCAAAAGAGTTACTTGCAGTCGTAGTTCAGGATAGCCACCGAGTCAAAGCTGGCTTGCTGCAGTTAAACTCCACCATCCCCTTTGTTGATAATGATGCATATGTAGTTAGTTCTGATGTAAGTCTTGCTGGGTACATTTGTACTCACGTTTGCCTATTTTATGTTTTTGCAGAGAGACTTCAGTCTCGCTAGTAGTTCCATGTGGACTTCACCGTTTAGCTTGTTACCTCAGCTACGATCTTGTGCCCTCGGCAGGATCTGGTAGATAGTCAGGCTTCTCAGCCTTTTTCATTTTTTAGTTGTCTGTACTCAGACATGTTAAGCTTCCGCATGTGCTTTGACTTGTATGCTCTGAATGTTGGATCATGAGACCCTTGTTTGTAATATCTCGCTCCTCGGAGCCTATTGAATAAATACTCGAGTCGTAGAGTCATGTTGTGATGCCATGTTGTATTTGCACATATCGAGCATATTGTGTGTATGTTATTGAAATGCTTGGTATGTGTGGGATCTGGCTATCTAGATGTTTATCCTTAGTAGCCTCTCTTACCGGGAAATGTCTCCTAGTGTTTCCACTGAGCCATGGTAGCTTGCTACTGCTCCGGAACACTTAGGCTGGCCGGCATGTGTCCTTCTTCGTTCCTGTGTCTGTCCCTTCGGGGAAATGTCACGCGATGAATACCAGAGTCCTGTTAGCCCGCTACAGCCCGGTTCACCGGAGTCCTGCTAGCCCAGTGCTACAGCCTGGATTCACTCGCTGATGACCGACACGTTCGATGCTGGGTCATGGATGCCTGTCCCTGTAAGTTTGTGCCACTTTGGGTTTACGACTAGCCATGTCAGCCCGGGCTCCTTATCATATGGATGCTAGCGACACTATCATATACGTGTGCCAAAAGGCGCAAACGGTCCCGGGCAAAGGTAAGGCGACACCCGTGGGAATACCGTGCGTGAGGCCGCAAAGTGATATGAGGTGTTACATGCTAGATCGATGTGGCAATGAGTCGGGGTCCTGACATCATCTTACCCATGAGGCATGGTTTGCAAGTATCAAATAATCAAGTAGTTCCAAAAGTCCATCCGCATGGAGTTTCTTCATGCGTTTTACACCAATATGACCTAAACGGCAGTGCCACAAGTATGTTGCACTATCATTATCAACTTTCCATCTTTTGGCATCAATATTATGAATATGTGTATTACTACAATTGGGATTCAACAAGAATAGACCATTCACCAAGGGTGCATGACCATAAAAGATGTTACTCATATAAATAGAACAACCATTATTCTCTGACTAAATGAATAACCGTCTCACAATAAACAAGATCCATATATAATGTTCATGCTTAACGTTGGCACCAACTAACAATTATTGAGGTCCAAAACTAATCCTGAAGGTAGATGTAGAGGTAGCGTGGCAACGGCGATCACATCAACCTTGGAACCATTTCCGACGCGCATCATCACCTTGTCCTTAACCAATCTTCATTTGTTTTGTAGCTCCTGTTTTGAGTTACAAATATGAGAAACCGAACTAGTATGAAATACCCAGGCGCTACTACAAGCATTAGTAAGGAACACATCAATAACATGTATATCAAATATACCTTTCTTCACTTTGCCACCCTACATATCTGCCAAGTATTTGGGGCAGTTCTGCTTCGAGTGACCATTTCCCTTGCAGTAGAAGCAGTCAGTTTTAGGCTTGGGTCCAGCTTTAGGCTTCTGCACGGGAGCGGCAACTTGCTTGCCATTCTTCTTGAAGTTCCCTTTCTTTCCCTTGCCTTTTTCCTTAAAACTGGTGGTCTTGTTAACCATAAACACTTGGTGCTCCTTCTACATTTCTACCTCCCCTGATTTCAACATCATGAAGAGCTTGGGAATCGTTTTCGTCATCCCTTGCATATTATAGTTCATCACGAAGCTCAAGTAGCTTGGTGATAGTGACTGGAGAGCTCTGTCAATCAGTATCTTATCTGAAATATGAACTCCCACTTGATTCAAGCGATTGTAGTACCCCAGTCTGAACACATGCTCACCGGCTGAGCTATTCTCCTCCATCTTGTAGGCAAAGTACTTGTCAGAGTTCTCATACCTCTCAACACGGGCATGAGCCTGAAATACCAACTTCAGCTCTTGGAACATGTCATATGCTTCGTGGCATTCAAAACGCTTTTGAAGTCCCGGTTCTAGGCCGTAAAGCATGACGCATTAAACTATCAAGTAGTCATCAGATCGAGCTTGCCAAATGTATAAAACATCTGCATCAGCTCCTGTAGCAGGTCTGTCACCTAGCAGGGCATCAAGGACATAATTCTTCTATGCAGCAATGAGGATAATCCTCAGATCATGGACCCAGACCGCATTATTGCTACCATCATCTTTCAACTTAGTTTTCTCTACGAATGTATCAAAAATAGGGGAGCTAGATCGTGAGCTATTGATCTACAACATAATTTGCAAGGACATTTTGACTATGTTCATGATAAATTTTAGTTCAAATAATTAAATTACTAATGAACTCCAATTTAAATCAACATCCCTCAAGTTGTATAAGTGATACATGATCCAAATCAACTAACCCATGTCTGATCATCACGTGAGATGGGGTAGTTTCCAATGGTGAACATCTCCATGTTGATCATATCTACTATATGACTCACGTTCGACCTTTCGGTCTCCAGTGTTCTGAGACCATGTTTGGACATGTTAGGCTCATCAAGTTTAACCCAAGTATTCCGCGTGTGTAAATTTGGCTTACCCCCGTTGTATGTGAACGTAGAGTCTATCACACCCGATCATCATGAGGTGCTTCGAAACGATGAACTTTAGCAACAGTGCATACTCGGTGAGAACACTTTTCTCATGAAATTAAGTGAAGGGATCATCTTGTAATGCTACTGCCGTTCTAAGCAAAATAAGATGCATAAAGGATAAACATCACATGCAATAAAAAAATATGTGACATGACATGGCCATCATCATCTTGTGCTTTTTATCTCCATCTCCGAAGCAACGGCAAGATCTCCATCGTCACCGCCGTGACATCTTGATCTCCATCGTTGCGTCGGGGTTGTCTCACCAACTATTGCTTCTACAACTACTGCTAACGCATAGTGTCGGGGTACACAAACAGGGGTGTATGTTTCCCCTGACTTGTGCACGGAGAGCAGGCCTCCTCCACGACAGCGCCTAGCATCCAAGACAAGGCCGAGAAGAAGAGATAGCTCTTTGAGGAATCAAAGGGCGGATCAATAAGATGAAGACCAACCAAAAGGAGCAAGATATTGCTAAGGAAAAACCTCCTTTGCCGGGCAGGCGAGCCTGGCCAGGTCGAGGCCTCCCCGAAGGCGAAGCAGATATGCCGACGGGCCTGCCGGGCCAACGGAGATCCACTTTCCCGCTAAGGCTCCACCACTCCACCTCACAGCAACGCAAGTCAGCCCCCAGGTGGCTAAGTCACTGTCACTTAGCGTGTGGCAGTCATTTGGAGAGGAAATCATCCCTGTTGTGACACCCGTCCAGACGCGTGTCATGTAGGCAGATAGGAGACAACCAGGACGGTGCGGCAAGGCTTGCCGGGCTGCACCCACGACGTGACGTATGGCGGCGCATTTAATGTGTTTTGTCCTAACTGCCAGAGTTAGGTATGATAGCAATGTTGGCTATCTAATCACTGGATAATGACCACTTTGCCATTGTGGTGACCCCTTTACCTATAAAAGGAGGGTCATGGTAACCTTAGAAAGGATTCAAAACTCTACACATTCATACGCGTGTAGCTGCTCTCGTCCCGAGGCGACCTTGTCGGGCTTGGGCGCTGCGTCTCCACCACGGTCCTCTCATCAATCCACCAAAGCAGGAGTAGGGTTTTATGCCTCGTGGTAGCCCGAACCTGGGTAAAAACTGCCCGTGTCATTGCTGCCATGCTGCTCCATGGCCTCCGCTCTTTGTGCAACGTGCCCTTCCCCCTTGCCGAACCACAAAGGGGCCGATGGACCCATAGGTGATCCTGTTGCACCACAACATCTTTGGCATGCTAGGCAGGGGGAAGCGTTTGCGCTTATCCGAGGTTGTAAACAACGCGTCAATCTTCATCATCGTCTTCTTCATCGACGGCTTCATCACCCATGGCGCCCAAGAAAAAAAGTGCAGCGAACGGTTCCAGAAGGAAGCGACATCGCTCCTTCGTCCATTCCGCCCGGTTCCCGTCACCCATCCCCACTGCAGCCGCAGCAGCGGTGGAAGTGGTGGATGCCAACGACGCGGCAACTCTGGGCGGCTCGGATGGCATGGCCACCATGTGACCTCCTCTCGGGAAAAAGGACATGGTTTCTTCCTCCACCGCTTTCACTTGACAACGATCGAGCCACACCGGGTTTTAGTGTGACTAACGTTGACGAGCCCGCACGGAACTTGGTTCAGCATTTGCCCTGCTAAGGGAAAATCCCGAGTAGAGCGTCGGTGTGAATACGTTGGTTGACGCCTCGGCAAGCACGCTCCAGCAAGGTCGTCCACGTCAGCATGACTCTTGTGCCAACTACCGTAAGATCGTTAAAAGTGTGAGGGGAAGGAGAAAGAAGCCGGTCTTATATCGCACCATATTTCACCGCCCATGAGAGATCTGTGGTCCTTTCTGGCCCTTGTCGGGGATCCAAAAACAACATGTGAAGCGCCATCCTCCCAAGGCATGCAAACATGACGAACGGCCGCGACCGGAGAAGGAAGGAAGCATGGATGAAAGCTAAGTTCACATGTCACTGGTCCTTTCTCTCTAGAGCACGCATATTTCTTATCCCTCGAGCAACCATGGTATTTCGTATGGGGAAATCTTTTGTGTGATAGCACCTTGCAGGATTTGTCTGTGTCCCCGCTCAATTTTGAGCCTTCTCACAGAGCGGGTGGTTGCGTCAAAGGCGCATAAGGAAAAACCTACCAGAGCGTGTCTTTGCCAGCTGAATGCTAAGGACCCATTCCTCACAACAATCATGGAAACATGCTATTGGCAGGCAACCAACACGCACCAAAAAGAAACCAACCATATGAACATCCATGGATAAAACACAAGAGGGATAACATGCATGTGAAATTAACTAAACACCAGTTCAATACGAGCAAAAGTAGCACGGGGTCTAAACACAAGACATGCATAATGTTTTGTTACAGGGAAACACAACGATGCGAATGATTCAGGGCCACGCTTGACTGCCTTACTAAGCCCTGGGGACGGAGAGGACCTTGTCGGTGAAGGGGGCAGCTTTCTCCTTGGTAGCAGAAGCATCCGCACCAGCCGGTAGCTTCCTAAAGCCATCGGCGAGGTTGAGGTCCGGGTGGCGGTAGGCGATGTTGCTTAGGACCATGAAGAGGGCGTTGCGGGTGAGCTTCCGGGATTCGCTTGCGAAACGAGCAGCTCTCCCTTCTTCACGTGACTTCAACCTTTCAATCAGCTCATTGAAGAAGAGCCCTAGCTTGACGCTTGGGCCTCATGCCTCTCAACCGAGAAGGCTGGCCCCTCCATGCCCATCGTTGCAATCTGGGCAGAGAGGCGCTCGGCAATGTCGACTAGGCTCTTGATCCAAAGGTCGACCTGCTCAGATTGGTTCGCCAGCTTGTCTTCTGCATCCTTCCGGAGGGTCCTTGTGTTCTCCAAGTCCTTCATCAGTTGCTTCTCACAAATGCTGGCAAACTCGACCGCGCTTTCCAGAGTGCCAATCCTTGCCTTCGGGTCCGTAATGCTGCCGATGGCAAGATCAAGGTCCTTGCCCTTGGAGGAGAGCTATGTTTGCACCTCTTTCAAAAAGATATATGCCTTCTGCGCTTCCTCCTTAAGGGCCATGACCTCCTTGGCACTCCCGACAAGCTCCTATGCAGTTTGGCCACATGCTGGTCGAGGTCAGCTTTGGCAGTAGATGCAATGGCAAGGTCATCGGCAATTTTCTTCAGTTGGACGGAGGAGCTGGTGGAGAGCGCGTCGAAGGCTGCCTTGTGTTTGTCCTCCAACTCCTTGTTACGCTATTGGACAAGGGCCTCCAGTTATTTGTCCTTGCCGTGAAGGGCAGCCTCGAGGTTCTCCTCCCGGGAGGAGATGTCCTTCTCCCTGGCATTCAAGAGCGCTGCATGCTCCACCAGGCGGGCTTCCCGAGCAGCGACGTCCTCCTTCGCCATGGAGATCGTCTCCTGTTGCCGCAGAAGGACTTGGAACTACTTACCCTGTCACTCATGCAGCTCGCTACCCTTGTCCCTCAGCTTCTGGTCCACACTGTTGGCGGAATTACGCTGCTCCTTGAGTGCTTGCCACTTCTGGCCATACCGATTATGCATCTCTTTGATGCACGTTGCCACAGACTCCAAGAATAATAGATCCATGACTGCATCGACAGAGTCATCGGCTTCTCCAGCATGCTGGGACAAAGGCACCATGGTGCGTTGGATCTCTCCATGACTGCAACTTTTCGCTCACCTGCTGGGACTCCATTCTGGGGAATAGACACAGAGGTATTTATGTATATGACGAGGTTTTGCTCTTATCACAAGCTTAGCCAACCCCCATTGCCATGGGAATCATAATTATGGGATGCTGGAATATTTGCATTCAGAGAAATGGGAAGATCTTCAACTCCAAGCCGACCTCACTACATTCATGGAAAAGCGTGTTGAGAAATGACCTATTGCTAATCAAGCACAGAATCAAGGATAAAGATGAAGATCTTCTCTCAAGTTGGATTGATCAAGTCTTAGATTGCAACTGTTTTATCATGTTGGGTTTTGCTAGAGCTGGAACTGGATAGACATTTGTTTTCCTTGTTTTTCCTTATGTCTGTCCATAAACAATTTTTATTAATATATGTACCATAGAACAATTGTTCTACGAGTTTCGGTTAAAAAAATATTCCGGGGAAAATCCCGATACCGCATCCCACCATCTTGTTTACCGAGTACATGATGACATTTATGGAATTGGATTTTGCCTTCACCCAATCAAACCTTAGAGAGTTTGCAAGAGTTAGACCATCACGCTGTCCCTATTGTAATTGCTGCAAAAAAATAGTACTTTTTTGATTAATCTAATCCACAAGTAGATAATAAACATGACAATCAAAGTACTCATTCCTGCAACCAGCAGCGTGCGCGCCATGACGAGGTGAGGCAGCGGAGGAGCGCGCATGTACCACTCCTCTTCCCAACCTAGGTAGAGCAACTCTTATAAAAAGGTCTCAACTCTAGAAGATACACATGAGCTCCTGGGTGCTCCACACCCCATACGAATATTAAACCTAAAATATACCCAAAAATTCAAAAAGATCTAAAATTTTGGGATATCAAACTATTGGGGAATTTAGCAATAATTCAAAATTTTCTATGCATCACCAAGATCAATCTATGGAGATTCTAGCAACAAGAGATGGAGAGGCTGAGCATCTTCATACCCTTGAAGATCGCAATGCGTAAGCGTTACAAGAACGTGGATGAGGGAGTCGTACTCGCGGCGATTCAAATCGCGGAAGATCCGATCTAACGCCGAACGGACGGCGCCTCCGCGTTCAACACACGTACAGCCCGGGGACGTATCCTCCTTATTGATCCAGCAAGGGGAGAGGATAAGTTGAGGGAGAGCTCTGGCAGCACGACGGCGTGGTGGTGGAGCTTGCAGTTCTCCGACAGGGCTTCGCCAAGCACCACTGAGGAGGAGGTGGAGTTGGAGAGGGGGAGGGCTGCGCCAGGGGCAAGGGGTGAAGCTCCCATGCGCCTCCCCACTATATATAGGGGTGGAGGGGGCTGGTTTCTTGCCCTCCATGTCCATTGGGGGATTGGCAAAGGTGGGAGGAAAGAAATCCCATCATTTCCTTCCCCATCGATTGTTATCCCCCCTTTTAGGGATCTTGATCTTATCCCTTCGGGATATGATCTTATTCCTTCTAAGGAGGGGGATCTTGGTGCGCCTTGACCAGGGGTGTGGGGCCTTGCCCCCACTACCCACGTTCATGTGGGTCCCCCCATGCAGGTGGGCCCCACTCCGGAACCTTCTAGAACCTTCTCGGTATAATACCGAAAAATCCCCAACATTTTCTGGTGGCCAAAATAGGACTTCCCATATATAAATCTTTACCTCCGGACCATTCCGGAACTCCTCGTGACATCCGGGATCTCATCCGGGACTCCGAACAACATTCAGTAACTGCACGCTAATTCCCATAACAACTCTAGCGTCACCGAACCTTAAGTGTGTAGACCCTACGAGTTCGGGAATCATGCAGGAATGACCGAGACAGCTCTCTGGCCAATAACCAACAGCGGGATCTGGATACGCATGTTGGCTCCCACATGTTCCACGATGATCTCATCATTTGAACCACGATGTCAAGGATTCAAGCAATCCCGTATACAATTCCCTTTGTCAATCCGTACATTACTTGCCCGAGATTCGATCGTCGGTATCCCAATACCTCGTTCAATCTCGTTACCGGCAAGTCACTTTACTCGTTTCGTAATGCATGATCCCGTGAATAACTACTTAGTCACATTGAGCTCATTATGATGATGCATTATCGAGTGGGCCCAGAGATACCTCTCCGTCACACGGAGTGACAAATCCCAGTCTCAATTCGTGCCAACCCAACAGACACTTTCGGAGATACCCGTAGTGCACCTTTATAGGCACCCAGTTACGTTGTGACGTTGACACACCCAAAGCATTCCTACGGTATCCGGGAGTTGCACAATCTCATGGTCTAAGGAAATGATACTTGACATTAGAAAAGGTCTTGTGCTATGCTTAGGATTGGGTCTTGTCCATCACATCATTCTCCTAATGATGTGATCCCGTTATCAATGACATCCAATCTCCATGGTTAGGAAACCATAACCATCTATTGATCAACGAGCTAGTCAACTAGTGGCTCACTAGGGACATGTTGTGGTCTATGTATTCACACATGTATTACGGTTTCCAGTTAATACAATTATAGCATGAACAATAGACAATTATTATGAACAAGGAAATATAATAATAACCATTTTATTATTGCCTCGAGGGCATATTTCCAACAGTGTCCCACTTGCACTAGAGTCAATAATCTAGTTCACATCACTATGTGATTGTAATGAATCCAACACCCATTGGGTTTGATCATATCTCGCTTGTGAGAGAGGTTATTAGTCAACGGGTCTGAATCTTTCACATCCGTGTGTGCTTTACAAACCTCTATGTCATCTCCTAGATCCAGCTAACACGCGCTATTTGGAACTATTCCAAATAACTGCTCTACTATACGAATCTGGTCTACTACTCAAAGTCATCCAGATTAGTGTCAAAGTTTGCATCGGCGTAACCCTTCACGACGAACTCTTTTACCACCTCCATAATTGAGAAAATTCCTTAGTCCACTAGTTACTAAGGATAACCTTGACCGCTGTCCTGTGATCCCTTCCTGGATCACACTTGTACCCCTTGACTGACTCATGGCAAGGCACACTTTACGTGCGGTACACAGCATAGCATACTGTGGAGCCTACGTCTAAAGCATAGGGGACAACCTTCGTCCTTTCTGTCTCTTCTGCCGTGGTCAGGTCTTGAGTCTTACTCAATACTCACACCTTATAACACAGCCAAGAACTCCTTCTTTACCGATCTATTTTGAACTCCTTCAAAATCTTGTCACGGTGCGTACTCATTCGAAAGTACTGTCAGGTGAATTTGATCTATCCTTATAGATCTTGATGCTCAATGTTCAAGTAGCTTAATCCAGGTTTTCCATTGAAAACACTTTTCAAATAACCCTATATGCTTTCCAGAAATTCTACATCATTTCCGATCAACAATATGTCAACAACATATACTCATCAGAAATGCTATAGCGCTCCCACTCACTTCTTTGGAAATACAAGTTTCTCATAAACATTGTATAAACCCAAAATCTTTGATCATATCATCAAAGCGTATATTCCAACTCCGAGATGATTACTCCAGTCCTTAGAAGGATTGTTGGAGCTTTGCATACTTGTTAGCATCTTTTAGGATTGACAAAACCTTCTGGTTGTATCACATACAACCTTTCCTCAAGAAAATCATTGAGGAAACAATGTTTTGACATCCTATTGCAAGATTTCATAAACAATGCAGGAACTGCTAATATAATTTCAACAGACTCTTAGCATTGCTATGAGTGAGAAAGTCTCATCGTAGTCAACTCCTTGAACTTGTCGGAAAACATCTTAGCGACAAGTCAAGCTTTCTTAATGGTGACACTTACCACCATTGTCCATCTTCCCTTTTAAAATCCATCTGTACCCAACAGCCTTATGACCATCAAGTAGTTCTTCCAAAGTTTACACTTTGTTTTATACATGGATCCTCTCTCGGATTTTATGGCCTCGAGCCATTTGTCGGAATCCGGGTCCACCATTGCTTCTCCACAGCTCGTAGGTTCATTGTTGTCTAGAAACATTACCTCCAAGACAGGATTACCGTACCACTCCGAAGCAGTACGTGTCCTTGTCGACCTATGAGGTTTGGTAGTGACTTGATCCAAAGTTTCATGATCACTATCATCAGCTTCCACTTCAACTGGTGTAGGCGCCACAGGGACAACTTCCTGTGCCCTGCTACAGATTGATTGAAGTGATGGTTCAATAACCTCATCAAGTCTCCACCATCCTCCCACTCAATTCTTTGAAGAGAAACTTTTCCTCGAGAAAGGACCCGTTTCTAGAAACAATCACTTTTGCTTCCAGATCTGAAATAGGAGGTATACCCAACTGTTTTGGATGTCCTATGAAGATGCATTTATCCGCTTTGGGTTTGAGCTTGTCAGGCTAAAACTTTTCCACATAAGCTTCACAGTCCCAAACTTTTAAGAAATGACAGCTTAGGTTTCTCTAAACCATAATTCATACACTGTCATCTCAACAGAATTACGTGGTGCCCTATTTGAAGTGAATGCGGTTGTCTCTAATGCCTAACCCATAAACGATAGTGGTAATTCGATGAGAGACATCATGGTATGCACCATATCCAATAGGGTGCAACTATGATGTTCGGACACACCATCACACTCTGGTGTTCCAGGCGGTATTAGTTGTGAAACAATTTCCACAATGTCTTAATTGTATACCAAACTCATAACTCAGGTACTCATCTCTATGATCATATCATAGACATTTTATCCTCTTGTCACGACGATCTTCAAATTCACTCTGAAATTACTTGAGCCTTTCAATAATTCAGACTTGTGTTTCATCAAGTAAATATACTCAGCATATACTCAAATCATCTGTGAAGTAAGAACATAACGATATCCACTGCGTGCCTCAGCACTCATTGGACTGCATACATCAAAATGTATTACTTCCAACAAGTTGCTTTCTTGTTCCACCTTACTGAAAACGAGGCTTTTCAGTCATCTTGCCCATGTGGTGTGATTTGCATGTCTCAAGTGATTCAAAATCAAGTGAGTCCAAATGATCCATCTGCATGGAGTTTCTTCATGCGTACATACTAATAGACATGGTTCGCATGTCTCAAACTTTTCAAAAAAACGAGTGAGTCCAAAAGATCCATCAACATGGAGCTTCTTCATGTGTTTTATACCAATATGACTCAAATGGCAGTGCTACAAGTAGGTGGTACTATCATTACTATCTTATATCTTTTGGCATGAACATGTGTATCACTATGATCGAGATTCAATAAACCATTCATTTTAGGTGCAAGACCATTGAAGGTATTATTCAAATAAACAAAGTAACCATTATTCTCCTTAAATGAACAACCGTATTGCGATAAACATAATCCAATCATGTCTATGCTCAACGCAAACACCAAATAACAATTATTTAGGTTTAACACAAATCCCGATGGTAGAGGGAGCGTGCGATGTTTGATAATATCAACCTTGGAAATACTTCCAACACATATCGTCACCTCGCCTTCAGCTAGTCTCCATTTACTACGTAGCCTTTTATTTTGAGTTACTAACACTTAGCAACCGAACCGGTATCTATTACCCTGGTGCTACTATGAGTACTAGTAAAGTACACATTAATATAATGTATATCCAATATACTTTTGTCAACCTTGCCAGCCTTCTCATCTACCAAGTATCTAGGGTAGTTTTGCTTCAGTGACCGTTCCCCTCATTACAGAAGCACTTAGTCTCGGGTTTGGGTTCAAACTTTGGGTTTCTTCACTAGAGCAGCAACTGATTTGCCGATTCATGAAGTATCCCTTCTTGCCCTTGCCCTTCTTGAAACTAGTGGTTTCACTAACCATCAACAATTGATGCTCCTTCTTGATTTCTAATTTCGCGGTGTCAAACATCGCGAATAGCTCAAGGATCATCATATCTATCCCTGATATGTTATAGTTCATCACGAAGCTCTAGTAGCTTGGTGGCAATAACTTTGGAGAACCATCACTATCTCTTAAGGAAGATTAACTCCCACTCGATTCAAGTGATTGTAGTACTCAGACAATCTGAGCACATGCTCAACGATTGAGCTTTTCTCCCTTAGTTTGCAGGCTTAAGAAACTCTTCAGGGGTCTCATACCTCTTGACATGGGCACGAGCCTGAAATCCCAATTTCAGCCCTTTGAACATCTCATATGTTCCGCGACGTTTCAAAATCGTCTTCGGCGCCTCAATTCTAAACCGTTTAACATTACTGAAATATCACGTAGTCATCAAAACGTGTATGTCAGATGTTCGCAACATCCACAGACGACGATCGAGGTTCAGCACACCGAGTGGTGCATTAAGGACATAAGCCTTCTGCGTAGCAATGAGGACAATCCTCAGTTTATGGACCTAGTCCGCATAATTTCTACTATCAACTTTCAACTAAATGTTCTCTAGGAACATATCTAAAATAGTAGAACTAAAGCGCAAGTTACGACATAATTTGCAAAGACCTTTTGACTATGTTCATGATAATTAAGTTCATCTAATTTAATGAACTCCCACTCATATGGACATCCCTCTAGTCATCTAAGGGATACATGATCCGAGTCAACTAGGACGTGTCCGATCATCACGTGAGACAGACTAGTCATCATCGGTGAACATCTTCATGTTGATCGTATCTGCTATACGACTCATGTTCGACCTTTCGGTCTCTTGTGTTCCGAGGCCATGTCTGTACATGCTAGGCTCGTCAAGTCAACCTAAGTATTTTGCTTGTGTAAATCTGGCTTACACCCGTTGTATTCGAATGTTAGAATATATCACACCCGATTATTATGTGGTGCTTCGAAACAACGAACCTTCGCAACGGTGCACAGTTAGGGGGGACACTTTCTTGAAATTTTAGCGAGGGATCATCTTTTTATGCAACTGTAGTTCTAAGCAAATAAGATGTAAAAACATGATAAACATCACATGCAATCAAATAGTGGCATGATATGGCCAATATCATTTTGCTCCTTTTGATCTCCATCTTCGGGGCGCCATGATCATCATCGTCATCGGCATGACACCATGATCTCCATCATCATGATCTTCGTCATCGTGTCTTCATGAAGTTGTCTCGCCAACTATTACTTTTACTACTATGGCTAACAGTTTAGCAATAAAGTAAAGTAATTACATGGCGTTATTCAATGACACGCAGGTCATACAATAAATTACGACAACTCCTATGGCTCCTGCCGGTTGTCATACTCATCGACATGCAAGTCGTGATTCCTATTACAAGAACATGATAATCTCATACATCACATATATATCATTCATCACATCCTTTTGTCCATATCACATCACACGGCATATGCTGCAAGAACAAGTTAGACGTCCTCTAATTGTTGTTGCAAGTTTTTACGTGGCTGCTATAGGTTTCTAGCAAGAACGTTTCTTACCTACGCCAAAACCACAACGTGATATGCCAATTGCTATTTACCCTTCATAAGGACCATTTTTATCTAATCCAATCTGATTAACGTGGGAGAGACAGACACCCACTAGCCACCTTATGCAACTAGTGCATGTCAGTCGGTGGAACCTGTCTCACGTAAGCGTACGTGTAAGGTCGGTCCAGGCCGCTTGATCCCACGATGTCGCCGAATCAAGATAAGACTAGTAACGGCAAGTAAATTGACAAAATCGACGCCCACAACAATTTGTGTTCTACTCGTGCATAGAATATATGCAATAAACCTAGCTCTGATACCACTATTGGGGAACGTAGCAATAAATTCAAAATTTTCTAGGCATCACCAAGATAAACCTATGGAGATTCTAGCAACAAGAGAGGGAGAGGATGAGCATCTTCATACCCTTGAAGATCGCGATGCGGAAGCGTTACAAGAACGCGGATGAGAGTGTCGTACTCGCGGCGATTCAAATCGCGGAAGATCCGATCTAACGCCGAACAGACGGCGCCTCCGCGTTCAACACACGTACAGCCCGGGGACGTCTCCTCCTTCTTGATCCAGCAAGGGGATAGGAGAAGTTGAGAGAGAGCTCTGGTAGCACGACGGCATGGTGGTGAAGCTTGCAGTTCTCCGGCAGGGCTTCGCCAAGCACTACTGAGGAGGAGGTGGAGTTGGCGAGGGGGAGGGCTGCGCCAGGGCCAAGGGATGAAGCTCCCATGCACCTCCCCACTATATATAGTGGTGGAGGGGGCTGGTTTATTGCCCTCCAAGTCCATTGGGGCGTTGGCAAAGATGGGAGGAAACCATCATTTCCTTCCCCATCGATTGTTAACCCCCCTTTTTAGGGATCTTAATCTTATCCCTTCGGCATATGATCTTATTCCTTATAAGGGGGGATCTTCGTGTGCCTTGACCAGGGGTGTGGAGCCTTTCCCCCACTACCCACGTTCATGTGGGTCCCCCCATGCAGGTGGGCCCCACTCCGGAACCTTCTAGAACCTTCCCGGTACAATACCGAAAATCCTGAACATTTCTGGTGGCCAAAATAGGACTTCCCATATATAAATCTTTACCTCCAGACCATTCCGGAACTCCTCGTGACGTTCGGGATCTCATCCGGGACTCCGAACAACATTCGGTAACTGCACACTAATTCCCATAACAACTGTAGCGTCATCGAACCTTAAGTGTGTAGACCCTACGGGTTCAGGAATCATGCAGACATGACCGAGACAGCTCTCTGGCCAATAACCAACAGCCGGATCTAGATACCCATGTTGGCTCCCACATGTTCCACGATGATCTCATCGGATGAACCATGATGTCAAGGATTCAAGCAATCCCGTATACAATTCCCTTTGTCAATCGGTACGTTACTTGCCCGAGATTCGATCGTCGGTATCCCAATACCTCGTTCAATCTCATTACCGGCAAGTCACTTTACTCGTTCCATAATGCATGATTCCGTGACTAACTACTTAGTCACATTGAGCTCATTATGATGATGCATTACCGAGTGGGCCCAGAGATACCTCTCCGTCACACGGAGTGACAAATCCCAGTCTCGATTCGTGCCAACCCAACAGACACTTTCGGAGATACCCGTAGTGCACCTTTATAGCCACCCAGTTACGTTGTGACGTTTGGCACACCCAAAGCATTCCTACGGTATCCGGGAGTTGCACAATCTCATGGTCTAAGGAAATGATACTTGACATTGGAAAAGCTTTTAGCAAATGAACTACATGATCTTGTGCTATGCTTAGGATTGGGTCTTGTCCATCACATCATTCTCCTAATGATGTGATCCCGCTATCAATGGCATCCAATGTCCATGGTCAGGAAACCATAACCATCTATTGATCAACGAGCTAGTCAACTAGAGGCTCACTAGGGACATGTTGTGGTCTATGTATTCACATATGTATTACGGTTTCCAGTTAATACAATTATAGCATGAACAATAGACAATTATCATGAACAAGGAAATATAATAATAACCATTTTATTATTGCCTCTAGGGCATATTTCCAACACAAACATGAGTTCTCAATCTACTCCCGTGTGAAGTTTGATGAAAAAATCCCAGGAATCGTATCTGGGGGAAATATTGTCCGAACAAATACATACGAAACTTTTGTCTTTTTTGCCATGAATATGTTTCCTGGTATCTTTTCACGAGATTTCACACGGGGGGAGATCGGGAACCCAGGTTTGATATCTAAAATCTCAGGATTTTTTTCAAATTTCTCGGTATTTCTTTGAACTTAATATTCGTATAGGAGGGTGGAGCACCTGGGTGCTACAAATTCGCTTCCTCTCAACTCTCCTTAACTAGAAAGGTGGTACTAAAGTTCCAACCACTTCTCATACAACTTTTTTTAAGTAAAACTTGTCATACACCTACATGGGCCTTAGAGAATCATCAGAGATTATTGTCTTATATGGGGCCAAAGCCCTTCTATAATCCAATAGTAACCCATCATCAACATAGGGAATAAAATTGCAGTGCCTGGTGCTCGGCTTGAAAGAAAAAACGGGTTGTCCATGTTGAGAGCAACTAATTAAGGAGCGCTCCTTCTCAAGCATCCCAACGATCACTTGGGGTGGGCTGAGAGCGTGTCACCCGCCGCCACGTTGTGCGCTCTAGGCGCACCCTCCGATTTTTTTTAATTTTTTTCCGCACGAGTTTTCGTCCTTTTAGACGGGTTTTTTTTGCTTTCCACCGGTCTTTCTTAGCTTTTCGATATTATTTTGCGCGAAAATACTCGTTTCCTATTATTTTCTTTCGTGAAAGGCACGGTTTAGCTTCCGCGAGAGGCATAGTTTTCCGTTCGCGAGAGGCATTGCCTTGGCTCTTGGAAACAGAAAAAAAACGCATTTTCTCTTCTTCTTTTTTCCTTCCGTGAGAGGCACAATTTGCTTCCATGAGAGGCACAGCCGTGCCTCTCGGAAACAGAAATAAAACATGTTTTCTCTTCTTTTTTTCTTCCACGAGAGGCATGGATTTGCTTCCAGAGGCACGGCCATGCCTCTCGGAAACGGAAAAAACAGGTTTTCTCTTTTTTTTTACTCCGGCGAGATGGACGGTTTTGCTACCGCGAGAGGCAAACGGGAAAAAACATGTTTCCTTTTTTCCTTCCGCGAGAGGCACGGCCTTGCCTCTCGGAAACGGCTTTCGAAAGAAAAAAAACATGCTCCCGGTTTGTTTTTTCATCCAATTTGTGTGAAAAAAAGTTCGTCAAAATCTATCAACACGGGATCTAGTTTTGAAGAGCTCGAGGCAGGGAAAAACGGTTCAAGATTTAAATACACGGTTTAAGAGATAAAATGCTTTTAATGAATGAATCTACGCAAAAAGAAAAACTTGTCGCAACCTGGAGGGATGACAGTGATATTTAGAAAAGGTACTTCGTGGGATAGCTGGTACTACTTCCCGCAGTAGTGGCGGCAGGGCCCGTCAGCTCGGGCAGCGGCTTGAGCCGTGAGACCGAGTTCCATTGTTAACTGTAAAAAAAAAAAAAGACGCACTCTGTCATTCTTTTTTGAAAGTACACGTACTCCGTCTCCTACGACGTTTCCATGCGCTTAGATTTTGACAGGGTCCAAGTCATGAGGCGGAAATATTGTGTTTTCCCCACGTCTCACTACACTACACGCAGCCATCGGACGAGGAGTTAACGTGTGAAGGAGACAGGCAGCCATCGTGTCATCGACGAGATGCATCCAGGACTTAATCTTCACCCGGCAGAAAAGAACTGAACACGTAACGTGGCACCAGGGGCGCGCGTCCACTGCTGTGGACTGTCGACTGAGCAGTGTCATACTTCGTGCTCGTATTACCCACAACATCATTCTCGACGGTGACCTCGTCGCAGTGGAGTGCGAGAGGTGGAACGGGTCCAGGCAGCTACGGGAACGCGGTCGGTAGTGGTGAACTTGGGGGCTGCGGTTGCGGGCGATAAAGGCCTGGACTGGACTCCTTCTCCCCTGGACCAAGTGTTTCATTGTTCCGTACGACCGACGGTGACACATGGCCAGTGGTTCTCTCTTTCTTGACCGGTCGCTCGTATGTTTTCTTGTCCTGTTTTTTCGTCCGAAAAATGAACGAAAATGTTAACTGGTGATCGTTCGTGAGGGTGCTAACCCCAGCGAACGCCCTCCCTGCTATATCGTACGGACTCGGAGCAGAACCGACCCCACGTAGGATGGCTCGAGTGGTTCGCTGCGCGGCTGCTCCTGGCGAACACCTGATTTATTTTATTTTTCCAAAAATTCGCTGGATGGGGGAATCAAACCCATACCCTCCTGTGCGTAGCAACTGGGCTAGGGGGGCCTTTGTGAACCATTCATGTTTACAATGCTACATGTATTTTTCGATCTTTGTCTAAAAAAATGTATTTTTCGATCCTGAATCTTGATTTTTTTTTCATTTTCTCACATGGCAGTTTTATTTTTTATAGCATGGCATTTTTATTAATTAGAGATGGCATTTTTTATTTTTAATGGCATGGCAGTTTTATTTCTAAGCACATGGCATTTTATAAAAATGGTGTTTTTTATTATTAAGAGATGGCATTTTTATTATTAAGAGATGGCATTTTTATATTAAGAGATGAATTTTTTATTAAGAGTTGGCATTTTTATTTTAAGAGATACCATTTTTAATATTAGGAGATGGAATTTATTATTATTTTATAATGATGGCATTTTAATGTTAAGAGGTGGCATTTTTATTATATAAGGGATGTCATTTTTATTCAAGAGTTGGATTTCTATTATTAAGAGATATCATTTTTTAAGAGGTGGCATTTTCTATTTATTAAGATTTGCATTTTTTGGTCTATGAAAAAATGTTCTCTAATTCTTACATCATGACATTTTTCATTTTGTCAGATCTAGTCTCATAGTTGGGCATGGAGGCCTTGTAGCCGAAGGAGGAAGTTAAAGGGGCCGCTGTTTTGCGAGCTCCCCAGCGAATGAAAACGTTCGTTAGTGGATCGACCAGCCAACGAACGAAAACGATCACTGGAGCTCCCTCCCTGACGTCCAGTTGCCAGATAGAGGCCTCCAATATTAATCACTCCTAGGACGTAGGTAGCATTTGGCAGCTAAGCATTTTTACTTTAAAAAAATTGGAATCAAATCTATCAAAAATATTATCAGAAGCATAAGAAAATACATCGAGATCTTTGAACCATAGAATGGTCGCTCCGCTAGAGCGAGCCATCAAAGTCGCTTTAGCCGCTCCCCTGATGAAGCCATATTGACCTTGCCGAAAGTAGACTGGAGTGTTCATGCACATGCCCCAAAGAACCATTGTTCCTGAAACTATAGTCGTCGTCGTTAAAAACTCTTGAATCGGTCTAAAGAGTCTAGCACTAGATCTCACTATAGTGCATGCACGACAAAACACTATAACCTTGCCGTTTTGAGGAGATGGCAGAAATCTATGCTGAAGTTTCATCGACTCCATCTAGATGAACGGATTTATGGAGGATTGAACTGCGAAAGACCAACTTAAAGAAGAAACGTAGTCCCATCTGAGCGCTGCAAGTGGGCGGACTAAAATATCCTAACATAAACTACAAGTTGGAGCCAAGGCACCGAAATTCCCCTCTCCATCACTAGCCGCCGTAGCAGCAGGCGGAAGGGTGCGGAGCAAATCCACGGGCTCTTTGGCGCAGCTTGGTGGAAAAAAGTTTGCATTGGCTGCCGCTTATGCACGGAAGGGAAGAAACTGAGAGGGGGTATTCATACGAATTTTGGTTTAGAAAATTTAACGTATTTAACACAATAGATGCATAATTTTATAAATCTTAATATCTTTAATATTATTACATTTTTTAAAAGATGTCCTAATCTCTTTTTTCTGTTCATTGCGCATGCATTGGTATATTAAGATATTACATTACCATTGTTTCAAAAACAACGTGTTACCAAACTAAATACACAGTGTAATAGACTAAAAGTCGTGAATTTATCTATAGTGTTAGTATCTTCACAAACTACAATTGGTCTGTTGGACGCACCACACGGCTGCCCCTAGCTTGCCCGCGCGCTCGCTGGGAACACCCCGCGGAAGGTACCCTCTCTATTTATCACCATCAATTGAGTGACCACATAACTCAAGATCCAAATATATATAAAAATTTGTGCACATGACCCAAATATGGCCCACGTAATGGCGATGGTGTTCCACTGGCAATTAGTACCACCAATGAGGCCCTGAAGGTGTGGCCCATCAATATTATTACAGTCACAACACATGTGTAGCATTTTAGGGGAGCAACTAATAAACAGGGTACCCCTCGGGGGAAACTCAGCAGATCCTCGTGGGGTATATTCCGGGCGCCACGTGTTCGCCCATCGTCCGCCACATGTCACACGCTAGGTACACCCACCGAGAAACTTTTGTATTACTCCTGCACGTGCTTTTTTTTGGATTACATTTTTGCCTGGTTTTCTCTAGGTTTTACTGAGAAAAATGTTCACATAGTTAAAAAAAAGTTTTCTGTCATTCTAAAAAAGGTTTCAAGTGTATAAAAAAAATGTACAACATGTATTCGAAAAACAATGTTAAAAACATGTATTGGAAAGATGTTCAAAAACATGTATCTAAAATATGTTAATCATGTATAGAAAAATATTTCATATTTATACAAAAATGTAAAACAATTATGAAAAAATAGTCATCAAAACATATACTTGAAAAAAATGCTAATAACGTATTTAGGAAATATTAAACATATGTGAAAAAATATTCCTAGTGTATAGCAATGTACAATGTCTATGAAGAATGTGGACATGTGTTGAAAATAAAAATAAAAAATAAAAATAAGAAAAGAATACCAATGAACATCGAAGAAAGAAATAAAAAAACAGAAAAGAATAGAAGAAACCCAATGGAAACAAAAACAATGTTGCAAACAGTGGGAAAACGATAAGAAAACCATAGAAAGAGAAAAGATCCACGCCACTACTATAGTACTTAGCCGATCCAATGGCGCCGCCAGAGGCATGTCAAAACCACGTCCCACAATGGGCGAGAAATAGAGCGTTTAACAGGATTTGTGCATGTATTACATAGAGAACTCCTATTGGACAAATGGGCCAGCCCTCTTTGCAACGAGCGCTTTTTATTTTCTCTTTTGTTCTTTTGTCTTTTCTTCTGACAAAATAGTCTATTTTTTTTGTGGAGATAGATACTTGAAATATATTAATAAAATAAAAAAAATATTTCTTCAAATTATTCTTTATATCTTTTACTTTTTTTATATATTAAAAACAATTTACCATCCATTGGTTCACTGCATACTAGAAACATTCATCATATGTTAAAATTAATTCCAATTATATCAAAACAATGTTCATCATATATTTAAAAATAGTGTCTATTTGAAAAAGGTTCATGTAATACAAAAAGTTCAGTGTGCATTTGAAATAATCCATAGTACATTAGAAAAATTAAATTGTATATTATAAAGCCCATAAAACAAAAGGTAAAAAAATGGAAAAACAAATGGCCAAAAGAAAAACCAAATCTTAAAATAGAAATAAAATACACATAGGAAACAAAAAATTATGAAAAAACTGATCAACGAGTGAATGAACCAAAAAACCGAAACAAGTGAACCAACATAGCGCGGACACTTCCAAACTGGGCCGCTCAGCTCTATCGGCCACGTGTGAAGCAGCTAGCAGTCAAAGTTGTCGTGGGATTTGACAGTTCCTCAAAAAAAACATGGGATTTGACGGCAAATCCTATATAGCGCCTTAACCGTTAGTTTCAGGCTTATGCGTAGCAACGGACAGAGGCTCTCTCCTAAATTATTTTGGGGAACTTTCTAGAGGTTCCCTCCAGATCTTTTGGGCTGATTTCCTTAGGGTTTGTTCAATTGTTTTTGTGGATGAATTTGTTTTTTTGGTTTTCATTATTTCTTTTACTTTTTCTCTATTAATCCACAAAATAGTTTAAAATTCAAGAACTTTTTATCAATCCACAAACTTTTTAAAATCTTTGAACTATCAAATTCATGTACACTTTTCATATTTGAATTGTTTTTCAAATTCCTAAACTTCTTTTTAAAATGCATGAACTCTAATCAAAGCGGTGAACTTTTTTTTCAAAATCCATGAAATTTTCTAAAAATTGCTAACAATTATTCAATATGGAAACTTTTTTCAATCCATGATTTTTTTTAGAATGCCTGAACTTTCTTCAAATCCATGAACTTTTTTCAAAATGCATGATGTTAAGATTACGCACTATTATAAAATTCACAAATAGTTCTAAAAAATTTGTACTTTTTAAAAAATGGTGGACATTTGTTTCAAACCCATGAGCATTTTACAGCCTTTTGAATTTCTTGGACTTTTTTGAAAAGTCAACATAAATTTGGTCAATGGTCAACCGATCAAGTGAGAACCCAAGGGAGGCAGCTTCTCTCTCTGGTTGGCTGGCCAACGTGAGCTAGGCTGTTAGTGCCCATTCGGCTAGCCAACACACAAGGCGCTAACTAGGAGCTCTCGGATTTAACGAGACCTCATATATGCCGCTTACTGCACAAGTAGTAACGCGACGGACACAGGTCGGCCCAACTAGGCCGGCCAATTTGGCAGCAACGTGACCTAAAAAGTTAATTTCCAAAACCACTCCTCTTAAAAGAGAACCGAATATGCGTCATCCAAGTTCCCGAATGTGTGTTGCTACCGCTGGACCCAACGAGCGTTAGGACTAATTCACAACATGGTACTTTAAGAATTAACATGGGCGGCAGATCCTAAATTTTCAAAATTTGTGAATAATCTGGAAAACTCAAACAAGTTTAGGAAAAAATAAATAACTTTTTTTATTCATTTTAAAACATGAGGTATTTTCTGAAATTGTGTACAAAATTTGAAAACATGATATAGTTTTGAAATTTGATTTTGTGAACACTTTTTTGAACTTGTGAACAATTTTTGAATTCTGAATATTTTTTGAAGAACAGATTTGTTTGAAATTTCCTAACATTCTTCATAAACACAAACATTTTTCAGAAAATCAAATAATATTAGAACTCTCAAAGCAAATTCAGAAACACTTTGTACTTTTGTACAATATTTTAAATGTGTGAACATTTCTTTGAAATAAACCCGACAGTATTTTGAAATCTGAACAATTTCTGAAACTTGTGAACATTTTTTGTAAAATACGTTCAAAACTTTGAAACATAATTTTTTTTTTAAACTTGAATTGTTTTTGAACTGGTGAATATTTCTTCATAAAACATGATCTTTTTTAACTTCAGATGAATTAAGAAAATAAAAAATGACAAATGACAAATGAAAAAAGGATAATGAAAATGAAAAAATGAAAAATATAAAGGAAAGGAAAAAAACCTAAATGGATAGAAACCGGTAGAAAAAAATATAGAAAAATGAGCTTCCTCCGTTCCATATTAATTGTGACTGATTTGGTACTACTTTATACTAAATGAATGGCAATTAATGGGGCTCAAAGGGAGTAATAGGTTTGAAAAGAACATTCTGGAAGGTTCTTAAAACAAGAAAAATAGAAGAGATGAAACCTTATCCAAACTGGTTTACACCTTGTTTTCCCTAGGTTTTAAAGGGAAAAAAATTGCGAATTTTTTCTGTGATTTAATTGTGCTTCCACGAGAAGTATAAATTTCTTTTCGTGGAGACACAGATTTGCTTAAATCATGACACTTTTTTGCTTCCACGAGATATAAATATTTGTTTTTCATGGAGGCATAGATTTGCTTCTAAGCACAACAGTGCTTCTCGGAAAGCTGAAAAAATCATGTTTTTTGCGCGATTTTTTTGCTTCCATGGGAAGCATAAGAAAATATCACATTTTTTCTTTTTGCATGATTTTGTTTTGCTTCCACGAGAAACAAAGATTTGTTTATCATGGAGACAAAGATTTTCTTCTTGAAAAAATGAAAAAGAAAAACTTAGTTTTTTTGCTTCCATGAGAAGCACGTAGTTGCTTATCATGAAGGCACATATTTGCTTTGGCGAAAGCAGAGTTATGCTTCTTCGGGAAGGGGGAAAAATGTGACTTTATTTCTGCGTTTTTGTGTGTGCTTCCACAAGAAGCATAGATTTGCATCTCGTGAAAGCACAAACCTGTGCTTCTCGAAAAGAGAAAAGGGGTGTGTGTGTGTGTTGGGGGGGGGGATGCTTCCAGTTAGGTTTTTGTTTTTGTTTTTAGGGTTTTCTTTTGTGAAAAGTGAGTCAAAATAAATTAACATGGGATCTAGTTTCGAAGATGTCGACACGGAAAATTCAATGATGAGAATAGTTCTAGATTTGAACGCATGGTTCAAGAGATAAAAAGTTAGAATAACAAATCTAAAAGAAAGGAAAATTCCCAGGTGGTGACAAGTGGCGCACATCCACTGCGCCACTTGTCAGCGCATGAGAAGATGAGAGTAATCTTTGTTTTTTTAAGGGCCGGGAGTAATCTTTGTAAGGCTGGTTGTAATGGGTAGTATCATAAGTTAGTATCATGCATATGATACTAGTGTATGATACTACCTACCTAATGCATAGTATCATATGGTAGTATCATAGATGACTTTATTTATTGCCATGCATGACACATACTAGTGTAGCATTTATTATGATACGGTATCATGATATGATACTCAACCCTCTCTTACTTCATTTAATTCTATGCCACCTCATCAAAGTTGCCTAGTTGGCATGCATGATACTAACTATGATACTTCCATTACAACCAGCCTAAGGGGTTAAACCTTAACTAGTAAATTCAATCAAATAGTCGAACCTTCGCCGAACGGCATGCACGAATTGGCTAGCTCAAGTGTCCTTCCTTCATTAGCTGTTGTCATTTCATTTTCATTTCTGTTTTCTGTTTTTATCCTTTTCAATTCCTTCTGTTTCAGTTTTTATTTCTATTTTTCATTTATCCATTTTGTATTTATTAACATACAGATTTGTTTTTTAGATTTGGTATTTATTAGGTTTCCCTTTTGTATTTCCATGTCCAACCCAATGCATACAAAACAAGTTTGTGGTGCCGGCCTGCATCTGTATGTTAATAATTAGGTTTCTGTTTCAAAAGAAAAAAATGTTTTTGGTGCCGGCGGCACGCGCGTGGAGTGGTGTGCCGTGCGGCTCCGGTCACTCTCTTTAGCCCGTCGGGGCGACGTGCGGTGCAGAGACAGCGAGGCCGGTCGATGGAGCTGCCTGCCAGGCAGAATTTAATTTGCCAATCGCTGCGTCGATCCATCTGTGCTGTGGATGCGCAGTGCAGAGAGAGAGAGAGAGAGAGAATTGCCTAGGGCTCGATCAGAATACTCGTTTTCAGCTGCCACTTGCAAGCAGGATCGACAGCAGCTACCCACCTACCTACCTAAGCATCTACTCCTAGCTAGACGTACTAGCTAGAGCAGGACCGCCATTAACATGGCCAGGGAGAGGGAGAGAGAGAGGGAGAGCTACTCCTAGTCCTAGGGCTAGGTGGGTAGAGTAGCTAGCTAGCTGACGCGCATGCAACGGTCCAACGTACTCTCTCTACCAGCAGCTATAGCCGATCTCGATGGATCGATCCGTGTGAAGGGCAGCGCATCGCAGTCGCAGGCAGGCTATACGAGACGCGCATGCTCGCCTCGGTTAATGGTTACTCGTGTATTGATTACTGCAGGTTCCATATCGCGCAATGCATGCCGCGCGCGGTGCTTGTCGCTGCGGCGTGCCTGCCTGCATGGATCCTCGATCGACGGACTATCTATATACTGATCAGATCAGATGGCAGCGGAAACCCAACAGCGATGCCTCAACCGCGGACGCGCCTCCCCTGTTAAATGTGAGTCGATGCCGGGATGGGCACCAACTATTTTTCTCAGATTTCCTTGGACATCAAACTGTATACTATGTACGTGGTAGTATATTTTTACTACCAAAACCATCACTACAGTGCATGCGTGCCTGGTCCTTGGTATATAAACTTCATTCATCGATCTGGTTGGTACCATCGCTACAAATTGTCGCTACCGACCGAGTTGCTTGGTAGGACTATATATCTCGCGAGATTTCCACTGTACACAAGCGTGCACATATACAGCATGCTGCATGCATACGCGCGCATGCCTGTATAAAGCTGCATCTCGATGCTTTTCATTGTTGATCGAAAGATTCTAATATTTTAATCTACTGCATGCGCCACACAGCTACTCCTACCTACTGTACAAGCTACTCCTATCTATGCGGCCAGCCCAGAGGCGAGTTGATCAGCATATCAACACACACTAGCTAGCCAGCAAGCTACTCCTATCCTGGCAGCAGCAACGGCTTTTGTTTGTCATGCGTGTAAAGAAATGCATGCATTTCCAGTAAATATAAATGTATGCATACTGCCCTTAGCCTGGACCACACACACTAGCTAGAAGAAAAATGCTCGCAGCGACCAGCAGATAGATCGACCTAGGTGCTTCTTTCTTCTAACTGTCATGGACTTGCAAGCTTTACCTACGTGGTCACCACGCAGTAATGCCATGCGCACCAAAAGGAAGAGAAGAAACCCAGCTCTGGGCTAGAGGGAGAGGACCACCACATGCAGCGTGAGAAAGGTACTCTACTAGCAGGTGGCTGATGATCGATGCCTGGTGAAGGTGGTTATATTGCCACAAATATGCGTGCTTGTCTTTGTACCGGATGCGAAAGCAAGCTAGGCTCGCCCTGAATGCCTGCACACACCGCACGGCTTTGTTGCTAGCTAATCTAGGGTTTTCCCTTCGGCCATTGGGAACTTGGAATTGGATGAGGAGCACTCTATTTCCAGGAACAGAAGCTTTGCCAGTTATGAGCAGGTTGCTCGAAATAAATCATGGCATTGATGGATGACTTGTCATCGATGTGCACATCGCCACAGCTAGTGTACGTGCCTACCTAAGCTAGGAGTACTAACTGGATCAATTTGTTACTACTCGATCGTACTAGCAATTGTATAGTACTACTAGGTAGTAGGAGTACTATAATGCTCAGAAAAAAAAAGGTTGTAGGAGTACTATGGTGTGCACAAGGTCAACTTGCTTTGAGGACACAATCCCTGCTTGTAATTTTATCAGGGGTGGTCTCTTAATTCTATCAGCATGATTTCCGTAGTGCGTGACATTGTTTCGATATGGAATAGTCGTGACTTTTGCTCTATCAAAAATTTCTACCCTTTTGTTCCATATTTTAGAGAACCCCTTCTGTTCCATATTCTAGAGAACCAAGAGCATGACGCATAATTCCCTTTGATTTGAAGGATTAGGGTTTCCTTGGTTCTATGGATTTAAACAACGGAGGAATAAGATGTCATGACATATGGAATCTTGGCCTCCATTGGTTCGTAAATTTTTATAAACACAAGAACAGAAAAAACGTATGTAGACTTACAATGTCATGTCCATGTAAATCATACGGAATTTTGGCTTGTTTGTTGCATCACAACAAAAGCAAAGATTCTTTCCAGTAGGATTGAGTGGATGCTAAATTTCCTATAGAAATCCTTGGAGGAGAAGATGATATGTGGTACGAGTGTCCCCGTTTGTACTTGTTGTCGTACCTAGCGCCCCCGCCTTTCCCTCATCTACACAATAGAGTTTATAAACCCTATTCATACCTTGACCCAGAGATCATGATCCAGCTAATCATTGATCTTATTATGGTAAACTATGGTAATAGGTACTATAATGATACCCCTTTATTTGATCTTTGTGTTTGATTGTGAATTTTTTTTCATGCGGAGTAACTCCCCTTGGCGTGGGAGCTGTAAGGGATTGGTGAGATGTGTTTGTGCCTAATTCTAGACATATAAATTTATGTGTTTATTTTGATGGTCGGTTATTAGGTTTATTATCCATTGCATTCATAATGTTTGTTGTTTAATTTCTAGCGAATATGGAGTACGACAAGCCAGGATGCTTAAAGCATTGGTGCGGTCTAACGACCTTAATTGCTGAGTCGACAATTGATGATGTTAATGATAGGGAGGACAACAGATTTAGACAACCTCGATAGGAGAAGTTTGGCTATTCAAGGGTGAGAGCAACTCTAGCAGACCCCGCAAAAACTTGATCCGCAAAACGCGTTTGCTGTTTCATGAAGATCGCGTTTGCGGGTCGAAAACTAGCGCGGCCGAACAGAAACCGTATCTAAAACCGCATAATTTGAAAAAACACTTTCGCTGGAGAAATTGCACCTCGTTGACGCGAGTAGTTCATCACATACTACATACTACGTTAATACTAGTACTAGAGGGGGTCGGATCTGACGGCGGCGAGGTCGCGACAATGGACGACACCGTGGGGGAGAAGGACGCTCAATCCTCCTTGCCGGAGCTGTAGAGGTCGATGTACTTCGCCCTCTGCTCCTAGCGTATGCGGCGCCACTCCTTGTCCTTCTCCTTGGCGGCGAGGTTGGCGGCGATCGCCTGCCGCCACTCGAGGTCTTCGAGCTCCTCGGCGTGGCGTCGGCGCTCTACCTCCTCGAGCACGCTCTGCTCGGCGATGGCGGCCGCAACGGCGTCAACGTCGGCGACGTAGTCTTCCGGCCCGACGACTCGGCGACGGCCGAGTGGAGCGGGCTCCTCAGGCTCCTCCTTGACGGGGACGAAGTCGAACTCGTCCGGCTCCTCCGGCTCCTCCTCGTCCTCCGACCACTCCCTCTTCACGGGGAGAAGGCCCGTGCCGGAGGAGGAGGAGCTCCCGGCGTACGAAGATCTCGTGGAGGAGAAGGACGCACGCCAGCGGTCGTACTCCTCTATCTCGCTCCACCGGTAGCTCGCCGGCGGCGACAGGCCACGGTTGGTCCACTTCCAGGCCCCGCGCTTCCTCGCGCCGTCCGACCGGACGCGCCGCTCGAGCTCCGGGTCACTTCCGCTGCCGGATTTGCTGCCGGAGCCGCGTCCGGAGCTCCACATGCGGCCCCACATGGCGGCTGGAGGCGGGGAGGTGGTCCCCGGCGGCGAGAAATGTGGAGAAGGGGTGGGGAATCGCGTGGCTCGGCGGCGGCGGGGGATAGGGTTTCGACCCGCAAACGAGCCGCGGAACCGTAGATATAGTGGTCGGGGCGTGCGGTTTGCGGGCCGCGGCAATTTTTTTTGCGGTCCGGACGAGTATGCGGGCTCTGTTCTGGCCACAAAATTAGGCCGAGCCCGCATACTCGCCGGAATTTTACAGGTCTGCGTGTTTTGCAGGGTCTACTAGAGTTGCTCTGATACACCTATCGAACACTCAATATGCAGGGTAACACCACATTACCGATGCACATGGCACATTCACTATTCACCATGAACTAAAGCTCTCTGCGCCTAACTTCTCCAGTGCAGAAAATACCGATTGTCGAGGCAACAAATCTAATAGTGAGTACTAGAGGGTAAGAATAGGGTGAACCTAACTACGACACATGTGTGACACTCTGATTTTACGAGTTCAGACCCCTCACGGAGAGGTAAAAGCCCTACGTCTCGAGCCATGGGGCTATGTTTTGTCTGCGGTGTCTGATTACAGGAGAGTTGCAAACCCTTGTCTAGGCGCTGGAAGGCGACTTATATAGAGTGTGTTGTCCCCAACTAAGGCCACGTTACAAGGGAGATAAAGAGGATAGTTAATACATGCGTTACTAATAACTACCGCCATAAGTATATCTGAAGTCTGGCGTTATGCTCCTTGAACATTGCAGGTCCCGCATGGTCCTTTCGCCTTCCATGTCCTAACACTACTAGGAAAATGCTTATAGATAGAAGTTTACAATTAGCGTTTATTTATGACCCCACACTACTAGTAGTTAGTAGTAGCGCTGGCTAGAAAGAGGGCTACTGGTATCTGTTAGCAGCAACGCTTGTTATCTAACCCCACGCTACTGCTTAGTGTAACACACCACACCCCCTGATCAATAAATATTAGAAGCGTTGGTCGCCCAACCAGCTTTACTGTTAGTTTAGGATCTATAGCGCATGTTGATATAAATGCGTTACTGCTATTTTTTCTATGTATAACATTTTACCAATAGCGTGTTTTTTAGCCCGCGCTATAGGTAGCAACACTAGCCGTGGATATTTTGCAAGCTGCCATAGCAGTAGCGCGCATAGGTGACCCGCGCTACTGCTATGCTGGCCAGGCACCTACCACCTTTCCCCTCCTTCCTCCCCTTTCTTCTTCCTCCCCCTTCCTTTCTCCCCCTTTCCTTGCACCTTGCTTGTTCCAATGCTCCCCCTCCACCACCCCTCCATTAGAGCCCTCCCTTCTCCTCTTCTTTGCCCTTCCACCCCCCTCTTCTTTGCCCCTCCACCACACCCCTCCATTAGAGCCCTCCC